>NW_005194814.1:492639-502691 GCF_000372725.1 Emiliania huxleyi CCMP1516
CGGCGGCGCGGCACCGTCCGGCGGCGGCCGCAGCGATGAGCTGGTCGAGCGAGGCGGAGGGGAAGGGGAGCGCACCGCAGGCCATCTCGTACCTGCGCACGCGCCGGCGGGTGAAGAGGCGCCGGTCACGGGAGGGAGGGCACGCCGCACGCCCTCGCACAGGAGGACGCCGAGCGACCAGACGTCGCTCGCGGGGCCGAGGGCGCGCCGCCCGTCGACCGAGTCGCGGCAGTAGCCGGTCAGCCGCTCCTACAGGACGGCCTCGAGACCTCGGGGCTCCACGGGAGAGGGGCGGCGGCAGCCGGCCAGCCGCTCCGGAGGTGCGTACGCCGGTGTGCCGACGCAGCACTCCTCTGGCCTGCGGCGGGAGGGCGGCGGGAGGGCGGCGGGAGGGCGGCGGGAGGGCGGCGGGAGGGCGGCGGGTGAGGCGTCGGGCACAGCCCTCCTCCGGCGGAGTCCGCTCTCGCCTCGCTCCGACGCTGCGCGCGAGGCCCCAGTCGGTGAGGACCGCCCGGTCGAGCCGCGCGGAGAGGCGCACCTGTTCACACCTGCAGCTGTGAAGAGACGCCCTCTCCGCGGCCGCGCGCCGCGCAGAGAGGGTGCGCGTTTGCGGGCTTGAGGTCGCAGTGCACGAAGCCGCGAGAGTGCGCGTGTCGCAAGCCGGCGAGGAGGTCGCGAAAGACGAGCCGGGTGGTGTGGAGCGGCAGCCTGCCCCCGGGCGCGCGCTGCAGCAGCTGGGTGAGCTCGGGCCCGCCAACCTCCTCCATGACGATGTAGTGCGCGTCGACCACCTCAATCACGTCCACCACCCGCACCTGAACGGGCACGGCCAACATAAGGCCTAAAGCGCCGTACATTCACATGAACAGCCATTTGATGAAAAGCGGAGCGCAGCACGCCCGTGCCCCTCTTCCACACACTCACACGATTTTTACGCCAAAATGTAACACCACCTTGTGATTTTTGGGTCAAAATCGTCCCGATTTCATAATGTTCGTTCGTACGTGCATCCGCGGCGCCCAGCGCGGTGCCAGCGGCTCCCATACCTCTAAGAAGGTGGGGGACGACAGTCGTGGCCTTGTTTTGGACGTTACGTGCCGCCGAAACTTGATCACCGATCACCGTCTGAATAGATAAGTCCTAGGAAACTCTCCAAAGGCCGGTGATCGGTGACCAGGTGATCGGCCGGTGATCATGCAGCTAGTGGGTGGTGCTCCGGCCACCGTAAGGACGGTCAGGCTACGGTCAGGAAGTAGGTTTGAGTTCACACTCTCCAACACTTAAAATCCCCGTTTGTCGATAAGCGATAACGGATAAGGCAATTCAACACGAATGGTTAGTTACTGCTCGCTGCTCGGCCATGCGGTAGCGTCTGGTGATGCCGCCCCTGCGCGGCTCGCTCGGCAGCAACTGCGCCGCGCAGCGCAGGTTCGAGGGTCGCGGTGAGTGGGTGCACCGGAAGACGTAGCGGTCGAGAAAGCGCTCAGCGACCGCGTCTCGAGGATGGAGCCGTCGCGCGGACCCGACCGGCCGACCGGCAGTAGCAGCAGGCGCCGGAGGGCGCGGGAGGCAGCGGCGACACCTCGGGCCAGAAGCGCGAGCCCTAGGCTGGTGAGGGGGGCCGCTCATGGGTAAACGGCTCTGGGACTTAGCTAAATCGCGCATCGAAATCGGGACGATTTTGCCAGGGCACCGTCACAAGGTGAATACAGTACGTACACGCTAGATTTTACTCATGACGCTCGACCGCTCCTCGCGCCACAACGCGAAGACGCAGATCGCAGCATAGAGGCCGACCGCCGCGACTCGCAGCGCGCCTGCCCACCCTGGCGCACAGGAGCCAGCCTCCCGCAGGCGGAGCAGTCGGCTCGCACCGGCGCCGCCGCCCCCGCGGCATTGGGTCGGCGAGGGGTCGGCGAGCAGCGGCAAGCTCTCCTCGTCGCACTCGCCGCACATGAGTGGCGCCGCCCCCGCCCCCTCCTCCCGACCGGCATGGCCCGAGTCGCGCGCCGTCCACGGCAGAGCCCACAGCTCCGCGCCGGAGAGGCGGTCGTCGGGCGAGACGCAGAGCGTGCCTGTCCACAGAGAGACGCGTCAACACGCGCCGGGCACCGAGGAGGGTCGTCGTCGGGTGCAACGTGCCGTGGACAATCTCGACAACCTCCCGCGCCACTCCGTGGGGGAGCGGCGCGTACCTGAAGGGAATGAGTCACTCCGTGCTCGCACCTCCCCGCGCTCTTCCGTGTCGGGCGGCGGCGCGGCACCGTCCGGCGGCGGCCGCAGCGATGAGCTGGTCGAGCGAGGCGGAGGGGAAGGGGAGCGCACCGCAGGCCATCTCGTACCTGCGCACGCGCCGGCGGGTGAAGAGGCGCCGGTCACGGGAGGGAGGGCACGCCGCACGCCCTCGCACAGGAGGACGCCGAGCGACCAGACGTCGCTCGCGGGGCCGAGGGCGCGCCGCCCGTCGACCGAGTCGCGGCAGTAGCCGGTCAGCCGCTCCTACAGGACGGCCTCGAGACCTCGGGGCTCCACGGGAGAGGGGCGGCGGCAGCCGGCCAGCCGCTCCGGAGGTGCGTACGCCGGTGTGCCGACGCAGCACTCCTCTGGCCTGCGGCGGGAGGGCGGCGGGAGGGCGGCGGGAGGGCGGCGGGAGGGCGGCGGGAGGGCGGCGGGTGAGGCGTCGGGCACAGCCCTCCTCCGGCGGAGTCCGCTCTCGCCTCGCTCCGACGCTGCGCGCGAGGCCCCAGTCGGTGAGGACCGCCCGGTCGAGCCGCGCGGAGAGGCGCACCTGTTCACACCTGCAGCTGTGAAGAGACGCCCTCTCCGCGGCCGCGCGCCGCGCAGAGAGGGTGCGCGTTTGCGGGCTTGAGGTCGCAGTGCACGAAGCCGCGAGAGTGCGCGTGTCGCAAGCCGGCGAGGAGGTCGCGAAAGACGAGCCGGGTGGTGTGGAGCGGCAGCCTGCCCCCGGGCGCGCGCTGCAGCAGCTGGGTGAGCTCGGGCCCGCCAACCTCCTCCATGACGATGTAGTGCGCGTCGACCACCTCAATCACGTCCACCACCCGCACCTGAACGGGCACGGCCATGTCAATCACGTGTGTCCGCGGCGCGCGCCATCGCCCTCCCCCTCCTCCCCCTCCCACCCACGCGCACCACGTTCCCGTGCCGCAGCTGCGTGAGCACGTGCACCTCCCACGCGATCTCCGCCTCGCTCGGCGCACAGCCGCCACCCGCGCCGCCGCCGCCGCCGCCGCCGCTGCGGCCGCCGCCGCCGCCGCGCTTGATCACCTTGACCGC
The DNA here is from genome assembly GCF_000372725.1 of Emiliania huxleyi CCMP1516. Lineage (NCBI taxonomy): Eukaryota > Haptophyta > Isochrysidales > Noelaerhabdaceae > Emiliania > Emiliania huxleyi. The sequence continues at coordinate 495,934 of NW_005194814.1, forward strand.
CAGCCCCATTCGCCCCTCGTGCTCCGCCAGCCCCATCCGCCCGGGCGAGCCCACTTGCTCGCCGCCGGCCGCCGCCCTCTCTCCGCCGGCGGAGCTGCTGCCCGCGCTGTCCCCCGGCTCGGCCCCCGGCTCGGCGCGCACGACGATGGACGTGCCGCCCTCGCCGATGGTGTCTCCTACAGGGAGGCGCGAGGACGAGGCTCCGAGAAGGCTCGGACACGCTCCACTGCCCGGCCGGCTGCGGGGTCGCCCAGATCGAGCACGCTCCTCGCCTCGCCCCTCGCCTCGCCGCTCCACTCGCTGGTCCGGACGGCGGCGAGCATCGCCGCGGCGCGCAGCCTCCACTCCTTTCGCACCGCCAACGAGCCGAGCGGCGCCGCGAGCGAAGCGACCGTCTGGTCGGAAAACCACTCGAGCTCGCCCGCTGTCTCGTACCGCAGCCGCCCCTGCGAGGCGGGGGAGTGGAGGGTGGAGGCGGCGACGTGCAAGGAGAGGAGCACCGTGAGGAGGCGCGAGAGAGCAGCCACGCCTGCGAGGCCAGCTCCTGCATCGCGTCGGCCAGCGTGCAGTACGGCGCGCGCGCGAGGAGACTCTTGAGCACGTCGAAGAGCGCCGGCCGGATCAGGTACGCGCCTGCCTCGAGCGCGTCGAAGGCGCCGAGCTTGCCTGGCGTGTGCGACGTGGATGCGTGAGATGGTGAGATGGTCCTGGACGCGTCCAGCGCCGAAGGCGCCGAGAGCGCACCTCCGATCCGAGCGACGCGGCCGTCGGAGCCCTTGAGCGCCTTGACGAGCGAGTGGCAATGTACGCCGTTCTTGCAGTGGATCGAGCAGTGCTCCTCGCTCGCCCAGCGGCACAGGTCCGGGTCGTCATCGATGAGGACCGTCGCGACCGTCCCCTCAGTCGCGGGCACGTTTGCGAGCCGCCACAGCAGGCGGCTGTCGTAGAGGTGGTCCGACATGACGACGAGGAGGGGCTCGTGTGGCGCAAACATGGACCGCGCGGTCAGCATGTTTGACGCATGGCCTCGCTTCCACGAACTTTCCTTGAGCACAACAAACTCGACCCGCATGGAGCCGAAGCAGCGACGGCCGAGCTCCGCACGGAGCTTGTGTGCCGCGTTGCCGAGAGTGACGACGACCCTCTCGATGCCCGCCACCTGCAGCCCCAGCAGCAGGTGGACTATCACCGACGTGCCGTCCACTCGGATGAGCTGCTTCGGATTTGCGTACGAGTCCAGCGTCGACAGGCGTGCCGCGGCCGGCACGAGCGCCTGTCGGACCCGCGGCGCGCGGCGAGCGGACATCGGCGGAGAGCTGGCTGGCGCCGGCTGCTGCAGCGGCGTCGGCTGCAGCGGCGTCGGCTGCAGCGGCGTCGGCTGATCGGCCGGCGGCAGCTGCGGCGGCGGCGGCAGCTGCGGCGGCGGCGGCTGCAGCGGCGGCGGCGGCTGCAGCCTTTCAGTCGGTGATGGTTCCACTTCCTTCGAAGAACCGTGTTTCTTTCGGACCCCCCCCCCCCCGGGAGGGCGCGGGTTGTGGCGCGGCCGAGAGGAAGCGGAAGGGAGGGTGGGGCTGAGGGGGGCGGTGGAGGATCCGCAGCGATCGACGGCTGCGACCCGCCCTCACGCGTGCGGCGCAGGCAGCCTCACCATTTGCTGCTGCGAAGACGCGAGCCAGCAAAAGAGAAACCGGTGTGGGCCACCTCGGGAGGTGTGCACGGTGGTGGGCTAGCGCTCGCTGTCCGCCGCTAACATACCACGTACGACTGTGGACTGTGAGGTGGAGATTTGGGCTCGGAAGCGAGGGCAGATGCGATTGGCACCCGACTGCGAGAGTCTCGACTAGAGCCTCGTCAGTGCGTGGGCCGGCTTCAGAGTGTGGGTGAAGGCGACGAGCGACGTGCCGAGCAGCCAAACCTAGAGCCAAACAAAAGTACTTATTGCTCTGGTACACTGGCTGCGGCCCAGCTCGGCCCTCGGCGAGGGCCCGAGGCCCCGCAATGTCCAATGAGGCAAAGACGACGAGGCCAAGTCTCTATCCATTTGACACCCACCTCTCTCACGGGCACGACACGGGCGGGTGTGGACTGACTGGGCGCACACTAGCACAGGCATCAGTACACACATGCAATAAGAAAAAATGTTGAAGAATGAAGAAAACTTCCCCTTTTTGAATTCACGCAATATATTAATTGAGAAGAAAATACCTCCCATGGCGCTTCACACATCATTTTCAGTGAACGTACTTTTAGCTTACTGGGAGAAAAGGGAGAAGGGGGTTGTGTTCTCTAGGCCCCTTTATTTAAGGGCCCTACGCGCGGCGTGAGAGCTCGGAAGCGAGCTTTGCACGGCGATCGAGGAGGGGAGGATGGCTCTCTCTCTCTCAGTGTATGTGGCTCTTACGTACATTCCCAAAGGTGGACATTTTTAAGATCGCGTACTCGTACGTTCATTCACTTCCATTCGTTACGCGCGGCGCGATCCCATGGACGCCTTTTGGTCGGGCATCGCCAGCTCCACGCGCGTGCGCGGCGGCGAAGGCGCGGCGGGAGATGGGCGACGCCCGGCCTCCGCGCCTCTGGACGCCCAGTCGGAGCCCGATTCTAGCGACTCGGACGAGGACGGCTTCGATCCCGACTTTGCCGCGTCGACGGGCGTGCGGAGGTACCTCGAGGCGTGTCAGCGCGAGGGCGTTGTGCCGGTGCAGCAGCTCGTCGCGACGCTCGACCAGGAGAGCGTCTTCCTGGCCCACCGCGGCATCGGCCCGAGGGGCGGCCGACCCCTGTTCGAGTGCCTGCTCCAGAACCGCCACATCACCGCGCTCGACATCAGCGACAACGCGCTCGGTGGGAGGACGGGCAGCGGTACGTGCATCGCCAGCCTGTGCGAGGCCCTCCGCGCCTCGAAACAGCTCGCCAGTCTCGACCTCGGCCACAACCGGCTCGGCGCCAAGGGCTGTGAAGCGGTAGCCGCCGCCGTCGCGGGCGCTGTATCGCTGACCGACCTCTCCATCCGCGGCAACGCGGTTGGCGATCGAGGCGCGCAGGCGCTCGTTCAGGCAATCCGCCCGCCCGCAAAGCTCGAGAGCCTCGACCTCAGCGACAACGGCCTCGGCGACGCAGCCGCGCCGGCGCTGGCAGACTTGTTGCTCGCAACGACGCCGCTGCGGATGCTCGACGTGTCGTGGAATGCGTTCGGCCCAGGTGGGGCCGTGGTGGTGGCCGAGGCGCTGCAGACATCTTCCCTCTCTCGCTTCAGCCTCGCATGGAACGGGATTGGCGATCGCGGCGCCGTGGCGCTCGGCCAAGCTCTGTCTGTCAACGCTTCTCTCGAGTTCCTAGACGCGTCGTCCAATCGCGTCGGCACGAGCGGCGCGGTGGCGATCGCCGAGTCGCTGGGCAGTAACACGTCGCTCCGCTCCCTTCAGCTCAACGGCAACCCGCTCGGCGAGGAGGGTGCGCTCGCGTTGGTCGAGGCCATCGGCCGCACTACCTCTGTGCGCGACCTCGGGCTCAAGGACTCGCTCACCGTCACGCTCACTAGCAAGCGGCACTGCAAGGCGAGCAAGTCGGGGACGGGCATCTTCGACCCGCTCAACCCGACGGGCTCGTACGGGCTCGATCTCGCCGCGCCGCCCGACCGCGAGGTACTGGAGCGACTGCTCGAGGCGGACCGCATGGACGAGGCCTCCGGCATCGACAACTTTCGGAATGTCGTGTACGAGGGCCGGGCCGTCGGCTTCCCCGACGGGGAGGACATCCAAGACTGGCCGATTCCCGAGCGCGGCGTGCTCACCTTTGACTACGTCTCGGGCAAGAAGCTCCCGGGTGGCGCGCATCCGATACGCGAGGAGGCCCTCACCTCCTTTTTGCGCTCCTTCAGCAGCCCGGCGCTCTCCGAGCCAACCAAGCTGACCATGCTGCGCACAGCGGCGACCACACACTACTACCGCGCGGCGCAAGCGCGGCGCATCATCTCCCATCTCTCCTTCCCGCGGCGCGCGGACGCCGCCGTGATGCTCTTCCGGCGCATCGTCGACCTGGGGCGCTTTGTGGACGAGGTGTACAGGCCGCTGACAACGGTGGAGAAGAGGGCGCTGAGGGAGCGCTTGGGGGAGGCGCTTGCACCGCTGCTGCCGCCCGAGGAGGAGCAGGCCGAGCTGCTGGCATCGGAGGCGGCCGAGGTGGCCGCATGCGACGAGGCGCCCAAGCGGCGGGCCGAACCGCCATGCGCAGTCGAGGCGCCATCCACCCTCGAAGAGGCACGGCAGGAGCACGCGGATCCTCACCCGAGCGGAACGGATGCAGCAGACGAGGAGCACGCCGATGTCGGGCAGGGGGCGGCTGAGTCGCCAAAGACCGAGGAGGAGCCGCCGCCGGCAGCGCCAGCGTCAAGGGCAGCCGAGACGCCCGAGATGCCGTCGGGCGATGGGGAGCAGGAGGAGGCCGATCTGACGTCGCCAGAGGCGCTGGAGGGGGGAGAGGTGGGAGCGGCCATTGCGCCGGCGGCGGGGCCAGCGGGGGCAGCGTCAAGCATGCCGTCGAGGCAAGGCGACGACGAGCAGACGAGGCTAAGCGACGATGATGAAGTTGAGGACATCTCACCGCCGCAGCCGCTGCTGGGCGACACTGCCGCCGTGCCGCGACCGAGCTCAACGTCATCCAAAGGGGTGGGTCCCTTTTCCGAGCGAGATGGGTAACATTTGAGCAGAGAGAAGGTGAGGAATTGCAGTGTATTGGGGCTTGCAGATTTTCTCTTACTCGGGACTGACTGTTTGCTGAGACAAGGCTTCGACAAGAGTGTGGGGGGGCTCGCATATATTCCATACAGTGGGTTGCGGGCATTAAGAAAACAGGATTTCGCGGCACGCCGCCGTTTCTAAGCCTTTCCACACCCCTCACCCACCCCACGCCGTGGTTTCTTAGCTCCCGCAAACAAAGCTCAAAGGTAGGTCAAAGGACAAAGGTCAGAGCCGGCCCCCTCGTCGGAAGAGGTGAGCTGCGGTCCCGGACGGATCCGATGCCGCCAGCCAGTCTGCCACCGACTCAAGACGCACACGCATCCATCCACTCGCTCAAAACACCGCAGAGGACTTGTAAAATGCCAAGTGCGCGCGCCGCGCAGGCGAAGAGAAATTTTGAGCTCGGAGCTCCTGTTCACACTCGTGTCTGGCCTTTTCTCGGAGCCGCGCCTGTGGCGCGCCGTGGTTTCTTAGATTTTTGCGGAAATCGCTCGGCGTGGTTTCTTAATGCCACGCTTTCTTAATGCCCGCAACCCACTGTAACCATTATACAGGTGTGTTGATCTGTGTTGTGATGCTCAGCCTCGCCGCGCTGGGCCGCAGCACTTTTGGCTGCTGGTGTCGGCGGTCGGCACGTCGGTCGTCGCCTTCACCCCGCACTCTGATCTCTGAAGCCGGCGGCCGCCGCCTCCCCCACGGGCACGGCGCACGGGCACGGCCACGCACGGACAAGACTCTCGCAGTCGGGTGCCAATCGCATCTGCCCTCGCTTCCGAGCCCAAATCTCCACCTCACAGTCCACAGTCGTACGTGGTATGTTAGCGGCGGACAGCGAGCGCTAGCCCACCACCGTGCACACCTCCCGAGGTGGGCCACGCCGGTTTCTCTTTTGCTGGCTCGCGTCTTCGCAGCAGCAAATGGTGAGGCTGCCTGCGCCGCACGCGTGAGGGCGGGTCGCAGCCGTCGATCGCTGCGGATCCTCCACCGCCCCCCTCAGCCCCACCCTCCCTTCCGCTTCCTCCGCGCGCCGCGCCACAACCCGCGCCCCGCCAGCGAGGGCCGTCCCTGACGGCGGGACCCACCTGGGCGCGCAGGTCGTCAAGACCGACGTCTGCGCGTACAGCGGCCTGCGGATCTACCCGGGCCACGGCATCTTCTACGTGCGTGCGGATCAAAAGAGCTTCAAGTTCATCAACCGCAAGAGCAAGTCGCAGTTTCTGCAGCGCCTGAACCCGCGCAAGATCGCGTGGACGCAGCTGTACCGCCGGATGCACAAGAAGGGCACGATGGAGGAGTCGACGCGCAAGAAGGCGCGCGCGCGCCCCGCTCGCTTCTCGCCGCGCTAGGCGAGGGCGGACGCGGCCTCGGCGAGCCGGGCGGCGGCGCTGCTGCAGAGGAGGGTGGGAAGGAGGGGTGGCGCGAACGCGCGGGTGGCAGCGCTCAGACGGCGGCTCGGGTCGTCCCAGGCCGGGCTGGAGGCCGCACCTGCTGGAGCGCCGTGGCGGCTACGCGCTTCGCGCCGCGCCCTCTGCGCGCGCGCGGGGTCCCCTTTGCGGTAGCGGACCCGCGGGAGGGTCCGTCCGCAGCCCTGGGCGCTGACCCGCGCTCTGGCACCTGTGTCCGCAGACGCGCAAGGTGAGCAAGACGACGAACAAGGCGGTGGTCGGCATGACTCTGGACGTCATCAAGGCGAAGCGGAGCCAAAAGCCGGAGGTGCGCGCGGCCGCGCGTGAGGCTGCGCTGCGCGAGATCAAGGAGCGCAACAAGGCCAAGCAGGCCGCGAAGAAGGCGGAGCAAAAGTGCGGCCCCGCTAGATGCACACGCACGGGCGGTCGTCGCCGCCAGCGGGGGATGGGGGAATGGGCGTGAGGCCGAGGCCGTCGGCTTGGGGCGGGGGCTTTACGTGCCGGGGTTCCCGCGCCCCGGCTACTCCCCATATCCGGGTCTCCCAATGGGGCTCGCCTCGTGCGACCCCCCTGGGCTTGGTGGCCCGCCCCCTTGACGCGGGGGCCCCTGCGC
>NW_005194814.1:503714-506417 GCF_000372725.1 Emiliania huxleyi CCMP1516
AATCACCCCTTCCCCGCGCTCGCCGAGACATGCTCTCAGACACCCACCGCCCACTGGAAAGCCCTCGGTTGGCAGTCGCTAGTCGATGGCGCGCGGCCCCGGTGAAATCCGCCGGTGTCCCCGGCCGCCTCCCTCACGGGCGTTGAAGAGCCCTGCCTGCTCGGCGGTGGCGAAGCGGCCGAGGGAGTTCTGCCGGCCGCCAAACCTCCCCGTCAGCTCGTACTTCTTGCTGCCTTGCCTGAAGGTCACTCCCCTGTAGCCGCTGTTGCTGTTGCTGCTGGTGACCAGTGTCAGCCCCTCCCTCTCTGCTTGCCGGACCGCCTCAGCGCCGGCAGCAGAGGAAGGCTCAGGTGGCGGCGGCGGTGGCGGCGGCGCAGTGAGATCGCTGGTGTCCCTGCCCGCCTCCCTGCGGGCGTAGAAGAGCGCCGCCTGCTCGGCGGTGGCGAAGTAGCCGAGGTGCACATCTTTGCGCCCAACCTTCACCGTCAGCTTGTACTTCTTGCTGCCTCGCTCCTTCGGCTTGAAGGTCACTCCCCTGTAGCCGCTGTTGCTGCTGCTGCTGGCAACCAGCTTCAGGCCCTCCCTCGCCGCCTGCAGTATCGCCGCGGCGCCAGCGGCAGTGGTAGTAGCGCGGGGCTGTAGCAGCTTTGCGGCGTCGGCGCGGCCGTACTCCGAGCGAGCGTAGGCGGTGGCCGCCTCTTCGGCGGTGGCGAAGGAGCCGAGGTGGACACACTTGCCGCCATCCTGCACCTGCGCCTTGAACTTCTTACTGCCGCGGTCGTAGGCCACGTTCTTGTAGCCAGTCGTGTTCCTCTTGTTAATGGCTGGGATCAACAAGAGGCGCTCGGAAGCCGGCACCGGCGCCATGGCCAACATCATGAGTAATTTCTTTTTTAGTGCGAGTCCGACGACGGCTTCTAAGGAAGCCGTCGTCTGCGCCTTGCTTGTCGTGTGAATCGCGCGTGATGTAAAATTCTTTTGAGAGCGCCTAAAATGTTAATAATACAAACCAGAAAGAAAGATAGAAAACAGACAGCCGAAGAGAGGGATGGGAGGACGGCACGCCGCCACCACACAGGGATTTTAAGGAGAGGGGTGTGATGCGCTAGCCGTCGCCCACCCTAGGGAGTCTGCCTCTTCCTATCTCTTTTCGCAGTCTCTCGCCGCTTCTCGCTGCAACCTTCATGCCACCTCGCGGCCGTCCCACTCTCGTCGTTCTCTCCCTTGTCACTTCCTCCTCTGTCGCGTCATTCTCTTCTGCCTCGTCCTGCGGCGCCGCCGCCTGCCGGTCCCTTGTTCTCGCGGCTTCTTTCGCCTTTCGGCGCAACTCCGTCCTCCTTGCTGCGTATCCTGGCCCCTCGAGTCTATCGAGCTCTCCTCGCGCAAGGACGAGTCTTCTGATGCCCACTGCGATCATTTGCCACCCAGTCATGTCGTTGCTCAGTCCACTCTCTCTTCGAACACTTGTACCTCTACGGATGATGCCGGCGCTGGGGTCCCCTTCGGATGCGTCGTGACATCTGACAACTGGATTTCCACTAGGGAGTCGGGTTTGCCATTGGGGGCCGTGAGGGCGCTGAGAACTCAAGGCTGAGTTTTCGCTCCACTTTCGATGTGGCGGAGTATAGGTTTGTTGTTGGCAACGTAGTACGGTTGACTCCTCGTAATTACATAGACCTTAGGTATGTTAGGATCATTTAGTAATTTACCGCGATGGTTACGAAACGCTGGAGGACCCGACGACCTTGTTCAAGGCATTGCAGACATGATGCGCCTTCTCGCCGTAGTGGCATTGGCGGCCGCCGCTCACTCAGCCCCGGTCGAGAAGACTGCCGCGATCGACGACGTCCAGGCTGGTCTGGCGGATGCCGTCTCTCGACTGCAAGATGGCCTCGGTCCTGTTTGCGGATCCGTTGAGGCTTGTGTGCACGGGCTTGCCAACGGCACTGTGGTACGCGAGCCCGCCACGCAATCACCCCACTGCCTTTGCCGATCCATCAGTCTAAATTCGCACAGGCGGCTGCCGACTTCTTCGAGGAGCACCTGGACGGTCCTGCCAGGTCGGCGCTGCGCGGGCTCGGCACCGTGGTTGCTGCGGCGCTCCACAAGGAAGAGGTCGATCTGGAGCGGATCGTGGATGCCGTCTATCCGGCGCTGCTCTCCGCGGAATTTCAGCTGACCACTCACGCACAGTAACCGCCTGCTGTACTTGTACTTCTCTAGGTGTTCGACTTCCTGGAGCAGCTCGTCCGGTCCGCTGCCCACCCGCCCACCTGGCTGAGCGAAGTGGTCGGAGGGGCAGTCGATTTGCCGGACGCCATCAACGAGGCCGTCGGAGCCTCTTCGAGCGAGGGCGAGTAACTACCCCTTGGAGGGACTCGGGTGACCGTGACCCCTCTCCCCACAGACTGGCGAGACGGTCAAGAGAAGCCCCGGGCGGCGGGCGACGGGAGCGTTGCTGCCGCCACAGTGATATCGCTCATATGCCACACACGTGGGGTGGCTTGGTAGTTCTCAATATTCCCTGGCCGTGTGGTGGCTTCCAGCCCGAGCGCGAGTACTCTTACACTTAACACAACAAAGAGAGTGTCGCGTGTCAGACTCAGTGTCACAGCACGTCCACAAGGCAGAGCGACGAGTCGGAAGCCGCCGAGACGGAGAGGTCCGTTCGGCTGCCGGGTCCGCTGCCGGGGGTTGTGCCGA
>NW_005194813.1:0-13186 GCF_000372725.1 Emiliania huxleyi CCMP1516
ATATTCCTATGCATGTCTGAGTGTCAGTGAGTGCGTGTGAGTGCATGTCTGAGTGTCTGTGAGTGCGTGTGTGAGTGCATGTCTGAGTGTCTGTGCCACAGTCCTACGTGCTACGACTTCTAGGATTGCGAGCGGGTCCCCTCGCAATCGGTGCGATTGTACTGTTTGGATTGTGAGGAGACCCTCCCGGCGCGCTCACTCACAAGCGCTCGCGGCTGGAGCGATTTGGGAGCGCCCTCTGTGCGCTGCTAGCAGTCCTTGGATCTTTGGTACGATTGTGAGCGCAGCCGCTCATAGTCCTACCAGATGTAGGATTGCGAGGCTCCTGCTCGCAATCGGAGGTATGTTGCTAGGATTGTGGGCTAATAAGCTGCTCGCAACCCTAGAGTTTGCTCGGATTGTGAGCGCGCTGGTAGTAGTCGTGGGCATCACCAGACACCAGTCACATTGATTGTGAGCGGAGCTGCTCATAGTCCTAGAAGACGTAGGATTGCGAGCGTGGGTGCTCACTCTCGCACAGAGTTGCTACGTACGATTGCGAGGAGTGCTGCTCCCAATCCTTCGACTTCTAGGATTGAGAGCGAGGCTGCTCTCAATCCTAGCCTTCTACAAAAGAAGGTTCATTCACCCCGTGTTTGTTATGACCCCCCCCAATGAACACACCAGTGAGGGAGGGCGAGACGATTGAGGGGTCCCGTACCACGCGGAATCGACCCTACCCGGGTACAACCTGGCGAGGTACTTCCAGCCTGCTGTGGGAACAGCTGACGCAGTCTCGCCGAGGCTCGCCCCAGCAGGTACAACTGTATCCAGTGCTCAAGTGCTCAAGGTTCACCCCCCCGGAGCGTCAAGGACGTGCCCGCCCTTTAGCTCACGCGCCTTTTCTAGTTCGCCAGCGAACATGCTGGACGACGAGACAGATCAACCGGCCGCCGCGTGCTGCTCGTGGCCGTGGTGTATTCGCGCACAAGGCGCAAAGGCCAGCAAGGCAACCGCACTAGCACAGCAACGGTGGCTGGCTGGCGATGCCGACTGGAAAAATGCCGAGGAGTCGTCCACCTTTGCGCGGAACTGCGACATCAGTCAGACACACCTGGTCAAGGCGGCCGATGCAAGGTGGATCTCCTCCTCCCACTGCTTTCAGTGCGCTCTCAACACCATGCATGAGTGCGACGATTTTGGCGATGACGTACACACCTTCCCAGACATTCGCAGGAAGTGGCTGTCTGCAGAGGTGAGCGGCAGCGTTCACTACCCGCGCGTCCGCTACATTGTGGACTATCCGCCGAACACGCCGCGACTGCCCTACCATGACCACCCCGGCGGCGAGGAGTACATCGTCTTTACCGGCCGCTTCGCGGACACAAACTTCGCGCAGGCCTCCACCGCTGCCGCCACCGCCTCGACCGCCATCCTCAACCGGCGCCCACCCCGCCGCAGGTAGAGGCACCCGCGCTGGTGCGCTACCCCATCGGCACGCACCACGCGGCGATGACTCAGCCCTTCGAAGGGCGCACCGAGATCCTCACCTGGTGGGGCTTGATGCAAGCCACCTCCGCCACCGAGGTTGCGCAGCACGTGGCGCTCTGCCCACGCCTCCTCGTTCCACGGCAGCGCGAGGCCAGCTGGATCGACGGGCCACGGCGTGGGTGGGCCATCAGCAAGGACGGGCTCGAGACTCGGATCGAGCGCTGGGCACCACACGCGAAGAAGGCGCGCCTCCCAACGCCGAAGGCAGGGTTGGATCTAGCCGGTCAACACCTGCCTGTGTGTCCAGGCGCTTTTGTTCCGGAGACCTATCAAGGAGATCTACCTGCTGCGCGGGTCGCTGTCGGCGGCGCAGCGCGTGGAGGGTGCCACGGCGGGCGAGGCGTTGGGTCTATTGGCGGAGGGAGATTGGATCTGCTTTGCGCACGAGGTCTCGCAGGTCCCCCACAGCCGCCGCCCATAAACTCGCCAAGGCTGTGGGGGCGTCTGTTCATACGCTTGCCATAATGTAGGTGGATGCCGCCGCCGGGCCCGACGGCGCGACGTTGCTCGTCAAGGAGCTGCTGCCCTACGACAGCTGGCGGCGGCACGTGCTGCAGGACGTCAGGCAGTCCTGGCACAGCTGGTCGGGTGCGACAGGCCGCGCGTCTGGCCGTGGCCACATGCCCGCTGCCTCACTCGTCGAGCCGAGCAAGTCGTCGCAGAGGAATCACCTTCGCTTCTCACGATCGCGATCGACCTCCTCTGTGGAGGAGGGGGGGAGTGTTGCGCCCGGCACAGTAGTTCCAGTAGCCAGTAGCAGCCCAAGCAGCGCTTGCGCGCGATCATGAGACCCATGAGCATGACTGTATCTATAAAAGGGTTACGCGGGTTGCCCGGCGCGCCCGCTTCGGATTCTCAGCTACATGGAAATTTCATGTTCGCGGCGTGCATTCATTCTCGCAATAACTTAAGGAATAACGGATATGCCAGGGTCGCTGCAGCCTGCACGCTGCCACGGACGCTGCCGACGCTGGACGGCGCGAGGACGGACAACAATGCCGTCTCGTACGGCTCTACGTACTACGATACACCCCCCCGCCGCCCCGGGCGCCGCACACATCCGATGTGTGGACTACTATTACACAACGATCTCTCTCCCCCGGCGCCTTTTAGTCCCCAAACACACACTCTCTTTCAGCAGAAGCCTGGCCCCAGCGGCGTCACGCGCACGCCTCTCTCGATCATGCGGCAGCGGTGCTTGAGCAGGCGCGGCGCGGCCGCCGAAGCGTTGTTGCGCCAGACCGGGCTCCACAGCCGCTCGGCGACCGCGCTCGCTCGAGGGAAGGCGCGCGGCTCGAGGTTGGTGCGGTCGATGTGCTCGCCCCACAGCGGCGCCTCGCCGCCGAGCACCTTGGCAGCCTTGGCCGAGCCACGCAGGTCGAAGCAGTGGCACTTGCCGTCCCGCCACGGGCCCGAGGGGCACGAGCACGCGCAGGCCGCCTCGTGGCCGGCGGCGTCGTACACGCACGTCTTGTTGGTCAGCGGCTCGCGCGCGTATGCCTCCTCCCACGCGTTGAGGCTGGCTGTGCCGTCCAGGTACCAGCCGAGCGTGACAAGTGCCTCGAAGCCGCTGTGGCCGGTCGGCCACGTGGCGTCGGGCCGGCCGAGGTAGCCCTGCCCGGTGATGGCGCTCAGGTTGGCCCAGTTCCACGCCGGCTGGAGCCACTGCTCAACCACCAAGTCTGACGGCAGACGCGCGCTGGGCGGCGTGGGGTTGGCGGCCGTCGGGCCGTAGTGGTCCATCGCCTCCTGCCACGCCACCGCCGTCTTGCCCGACTTTGCGACGAGCGCCGTGAGCCTTCCGATGTACTTCGCGGTGAGCTCCTTGAAGCCGGCGTCGTCGCGCGCGATCCCGCGGCGCTGCATGTACGAGACGACCGTCGCGCTGCTGTTCCAGCACGCAAAGTCCACCTCACGTGTCCAGCAGAACGACTCGGCCGGCGGCACAATGTGTGGCCTCATGTCGGCTCCATGAGCAGTGCGTGTGTGCGCAGTGCGTGTGTGTCTGTGTGTGTGTGTGTGTGCGTGCGCGTGCGTGCGTGCGTGCGTGTGCGTGCGTGCGCGTGCGTGCGTTCCGTCCTCGGTGCTGCGAGGTGTGTTGAGACTGAAGCCCACCTCGTCGGCGCCGATGTGCATGTACTCGTCCGGGAAGAGGGAGGCAACCTCGGCGAAGAGCGCCTCGAGCAGCGCGAACGCCGCGTCCGACGTGGGGTCGAGCGTCTGACCACGCATCCCACAGGACGTGTCATGGACATGCCCCCGCCGCGGTCCAAGGGGAAGCGAACGGTGACGGTGCCTGGCAGCGGGGCAGCGTGGCGTTGGGGTAGCCGACCGACCAGGAGGTTGCGTGGCCCGGCGAATCCAGCTCGGGCACGACGCGGATCCCGCGGTCCGCCGCGAAGCCGACGATCGTGCGCACGTCGTCCGCGGTGTAAACCAGCGCTGGCGAGTATGCGCCGCGTGCCAACGCGGGCGTCGCCTGCATTCAGAGCTGTCCTTTCCCCTTGATTCACACCGCTTCTCCTTGAGGCGCGACCGTCGCCGCGGGAAGGACTGCGTGTCGGAGATGTGCTAGCAACTAACTCCTCGGGCCTTGGTGAGCAGCGGGAAGGACTGCGTGTCGGAGATGTGCTAGCAACTAACTCCTCGGGCCTTGGTGAGCAGCGGGAAGGACTGCGTGTCGGAGATGTGCTAGCAACTAACTCCTCGGGCCTTGGTGAGCAGCGGGAAGGACTGCGAGTCGGAGATGTGCCAGTGGAGGACGTTGAGCTTGTTGAACGACATCGCGTCGAGCATCGCCGTGATGGCCTCGACCGGCAGGTAGTGCCGCGCCGAGTCGAGCATCAGCCCGCGCCACCGGAAGCGAGGCGCGTCGCTGATGGCGAGCCGCGACGCGTTGATGACCGCCGAGCATTTGCCGCGCAAGCCGCTCCCTCGTGACACGAGCTGTGAGAACGTCTCCAGGCCGTGCAGTGCACCGTACACAGTGTGCGCGCGCAGCGTCGCCGCGGGCGGCGCCCCCTCGATCGACAGCGCGTAAGACTCATCGGTGCGGCGCGAGAGCGTGAGGTCGTCGGAGGTCACGTAAATGGCAAGCGCAGTAAGCGTCGGGCTCGCGGCATACGCGGCCACGGACTGGTGGAGATGCGGTCGCGCTGCTGGAGTGAAGATTTTGGCCTCCGTCCGATGGATAGCTCGTCGCAGTCGCTCAACCGCGGGCGGCGAGAGCGTCGACTTCACGCTCACCTTGAACGCAGCCTCCGAGAGGCACAAGAACGCGCCGGATGCGCTGGCGTTGGCCGGCGCGGGCCAGAGCCCGGAGAGCGCGTCACCAGGCTGCGGTCCGAAGGGGACGTCAAAGGCCTGTACCGCCGAGCATAGCACTGCGAAAACGACCATCGCGCACTTTCGCTTCTCAATTTCTTTCTTTTAATCAAAATTGAAAATTCACACCCGACGGCCGACGCTGGAGGACGCCAACAATTGCAACCCGATTGCGCCGAGGCGCCCGCCTGCGCTTCGAATCACAGCTAGACGCGCACACACAACCAACACATGTCACCGATCCGCCGCGACACCGCAACATTATTCGCCTCTGAGCGGCACCTCCGCACAACGCCACAAAAGCCTGCATGCGATTTCCGCCCCGACAGCCTCTCCGCCCTAGTCTCCGCCCCGACAGAAGTCAATAAATCAGCACCGCCGCCCCGTCTTAAGCGCCGCGGCGAGGAGGGCACGCGACGCGCCACTGCCCCGCCTCACACCACGGCGAGCAGCGCCATCATCGCCAGCGTCGAGCCTACTCGGCGAACGGGTGCGGCGGGTGAGGCGGGAGCACGCGGCGGCGCGGCCTCCTCCTCCGCTGCGGCGCACCGAGCAGCGCCCGGCCCTCGTTGAGAGGGACCTGCCGCGAGGGGGGGCGAGGTTGAGAGATTGGTAGGATGTCTGCTGCGAGGGGCATGTCTGTTGCGAGGGGCATGTCTGCGGCCCGCGCCTCTGCGACGGCGTCCGCAAACCCGTCGATGGCGCGCCTCACGGTGCCGTCGATGCCCGCCGACACCCCGGCAGCCGCAGCGGTGCGGCATGCCCACTTCGGGGAGGTGACGGGAGCCTTGGCGGCGGCGGCGGCGGCGGCGGCGGTGGCGGCTGCGGCGGCGGCAGCGGCGACGGCTGCGGCGGTGGCGTCTGCGTCAGCGGCGGCGGCGGCGGCGGCCGCGGTCTGGGCGGCGACGTCGCTGTCTTGCGAGACTCTGCACTCATCTGGCGAGGAGGAGCCTGCGGGCGGCGTCGGGGAGGAGAGGAGGGGAGGAGCGGTGGGGAGGAGAAGTGGGGCGGGGAGGGGGGAGGCGCGTGGGGAGATCGGGGAGGAATGGTCCCACCCACACCTCCGCCGGAGCCGCCCGAGGGCGAGCCCGAGCCGTCGGCCAGCGTCCTGCGGATCGGGTCGACGCAGGCCGCATCCAGCGCGACAGCGATCGCCGATCCGTGGAACTCGGCGCCGTCAAAGAGCAGCGCCGACCGGGCGCTCGCGCCGCTCTCAAACGTGATTAGTGCGGTCGTGCCGTCTAGCAGGACCTTCTCGACGTGGCCGTGGAAGGCTGCGGCGGGCGCGGGAGGGCACGGTGGCTGCGGACTGTGGAGGGCAGCGGCTGCCAGCTTAGAATTACACGAGTGTCGTGTCGTGTTCTGGTCCCGCACCAAAGTAGGTGGAGAGGTCCTCCCGCGAGGCGTCCGCCGGCAGGTTCTCGACGAGGACTGTGCAGCTATCTGCCATCGCACAGGCAAAGGCGCGCCGAGAGTGTGTGTGTGTGTGTGTTCGCTCACGCCGCGCCGAGAGCTATGAGAGTCTTACAACCAGACCGTCTTGAGTAACCGGGCATAAGCCGCCAGTGGCATTTCTTTCCACCCAAGAAGCCCGTCCCGGGGCGACCGAATATTCATTCTAGCCGCAATGCCTATTAAAAATAATCGGGCAACTCCGCCTCTACGTCAGGGTCCAGCGGCTCATCGCAACGCGCGCTGTCGACATCGCTGGCTGCATCGTCATCGGAGCTCTCGTAGTCAAGGTCTTGCTCTCTCACAGTGAGCCCTAAGCTCACCATGAAGTCCGCGAGCCGGCCCGTTTGTGCCGTTTGCCCCTCGAGCGGGAGCACCCACAAGTGGGGGAGTGTGGGGTCACTGTACTTGATCGAGGTGTAGTGAAGTGCAGGGAAGCGTCGGAGTAGCTGCGTAAGGCAGTTGCCCTGCTCTAGCCTGGCCTCGCTTTCAACGATCGCGATGGATGGCGGCAGCGGCCCGTCCGGGCCCTCGAAATCTTCGCTGCTACCGAGCACGATGGCCCGATCGCTGACCGCGCGGCGCGTGGACAGGGCGCCGATGGAGCAAGCGACGATGGCGCCGCGGGCTGATGGTGTGCGCAGTGCAGCTCGCCGTCGCGCAGCGGCTGCGCGTGCACGTTCTCGGAGGAGCTCGTCACGGTGCAGCGCGCGCCGGACTGCGTCAGCCCCACGCAGCGCACGCGGTGGTGGTGGCAGTAGGGGCTGCCGCGACGGAGCGGGGCGGCATCGGCATAGCAGCAACCGCTCCACACTCGGCATCGGCCCTTGCCGTGCTTGCGCTGCCCTGCGCACTGCACCCCGGTGAACTTGTCGGGGTGATGGTGGCCGCAGTACCGCTCGCCGCGGCGCAGCGGTGCCGCGACTGCGTACGGGCTATTGCGATGCACCCGGCATCGCTCTGTCCCGCCGCTCTGGCGCGTCATCCCCTCGCATTGCCCCTCCGTTGACCACACGCGCGGCACCACCGCGTCGGTCAGCGCAGGCTGGCCCGGCGGCGGCGGCGGCGGCAGCAGCGCTGGCGGCGCGGCGCCATCTGCGTCCAAGCCACACTCGGGCAGCGGTGCGCTGACGGCCGCGAACGCCGCGGACACCCACGGCTGCGACGGCTGCAGCAGCGCCGAGAGGCTACCACTCTCGCGCCGGCGGCGCTGCTTCGAGGCAACACTCTGTGCGCCGGCTGCCGCGACTGCCACAGCGTCTGCATACCGAGCATGCGCTGCCGCCGCAGCTGAGGCCGCGCGTGCCTCTCCGATCGCATCAGCCGTGGTGGCCCGCTCGGCCGCCGCCGCCCATCCAGCTTTCGCAGCCCGGGCTGTCAATGTCCGCGCGAAAGCTGTAGCTGCAAGAGCGTCTGCCTCGGGCATGCGCCGCATCCGGTTCGCGTCAACCTGCGCTCCCAAAGCCTTGCTGCGCCAAAATGTATATGCTTGCACGTGCGTGGAATCGTCAGGAAGCGCCCCCCACGGATTGAAGCCCGCCGCCTTTGCACGTGTGAGGTTTAGCTCCATGAACTGCAGCGTGCTCCGTACCTGCTGCCCCGCTCTCGCTGCATCCCGAGCGTCGCGACGGTGCTGCTGAGCGAGCGACTTCTCGCGCTGCAGCTCCCGGCGATCGCGACGTCGCTGCTCCGTGTTGGGGTCGGCTGGGCGGCCGCGGGGCCGCTTTGCTGCGGGTTGCGCAGCGGGCGAAGCTAGGGCGGCGTCCGACACGACCGTTTGACGCTGCAGTTGTCTCTCCGCCTGCCGCTTGAGTGCCACACCTTGCAGCCGCGCCTTCTCCTTCGCGCGCCGGCGCTCCTTCATGAAGATCTCGTACGTGTCGTTTGGCGGCTCGTCGCCAAACTGCACCGGCCTCGTCTCCGTCCAGAGCAAGTACTCGCGGTAGCGCTGTGCTGCGGCCGGAGAAGGGTTCTCGCGCCGCGCTTGCTGTCTACAAGCCGAGACCTTGCGCAACCGCTCACGCTCGCGCTCTCGCCGCGTACTCGATGCAGGGACGTCGTCTGGAGCGTTCGCGTGGCGACTGGCGGCCGCGCAGCCCTGCGTGCCAAAAGTGCGTGACTCCATTTCCTTCTAGAGGCGTCTGGATGCAGTCTTGGGTGGTGAGCTATGAGAGGGAAAAAACGACAATGCGACGAAACAACCCGTCATGGCCCTGCGACCGCGCATCCCATTTTAAACCGCATGGTCAGCGCGCGCGCGTAAAATCGCGATTCGCGTGCCTTGTAATTCGCTCTGATGACTTCATCGAGAGGCCTCGCGTGTGAGTGAGGTGTGTGAACTGCGTTGATGTCGGCGTCTCGACGTGTGTGTGTGATGTGATGGGTTCCGCTGCCGGCGTCTCGCGACTCGCGACTCGCGTATACCCCCCGCACGTGTGTCCTTTGTTTTGGTTGGACACTCATACAAAACCTAACAGCTCTAGAACAGCGGCTCCGGTCGCCTGTTGTTACCAGCTACCACTACTAGGTGCGGCGGTTTAATTAAAGTGGTGGACAAATGCGAGTGTACACATGCCCTAGTCCGAGAACGCCCGCCCAGCCGCCCAGGACGCCCACATGCATCCGCGCTTTTGAATGCCCCTGTCCGTCCGCCTCTCCCTCTCGGCCCGCGCCCTGCCCCATTTTCTCCGTCCGTGCCCCGTCATTCGCGCTGGAGGCCTCCATCACCCACTCCGACCTTCGCTGCCTGGCCGCGATCCCTGATGGGGGTCACGCTGGGGATTCATCGCATTCCCCAGCACCAGGCCGCGCCCTTCTTTTCCCACCTTCAATTGCAACGCACTTCTTAGGCTCAATGTCATCCAGCTCGATGATGAAGATGCTTGCTGCTGCATTGAGCACGAAGTCCAAGTGGGTCTCTGCTGTGCTCAACAGTAGCGGGATCGATAAAACAAGGAAGGTTGTGGTAAGGACGTTCACCAGAGACCAGAGAAAGATGCGCACACTGAGGCCCATGCGATTCACAGAGACGATCTTATTCGCGCCACGCTTGTCAGCAATACTCAGGGTTCCTCCCCGGTTACAGGTAGCGCGCGCAAAGAGCCAGAATTTGAACATGGTGTTGTCATAGACAAGGAAGCCACCTTTCTGCACGATGAGCATGATCTGTATCACAGCGCCTGTAAAGTAGAAGAGCAAAGTTTGGCTGCTGGTGAAGTCCGGCTTGGAAGTGTAGACGGCATATGCATAATAACCCATCAGCAAGCACTGGCCAGCTCCCATCGCAACCACATTCAGCATTGGCTCGGATAAATCTTGGTACCTGTCAGCCGCCTCGCCTTCTTGCGGCGGCGGCGGCGGCGGCGGCTCTGCCTGCTCCTTGGGCTGCTCTACGGGATCCTTATGATGCGGTCGAACTCTACTGAGCCGCTTCCCTACGGGATCCTTCTCCACCCACGACTGCTGCCATTTGTTTCGCTGTAACTGCTGCCATTCGATTAGCAGTGTGGCCAGTGGCGCGGCCGCAAGTACTCCACTGTAGCCTATAAAGATGTCGAGCGTCTTGCTCTGGTTGAGCATCATGAAACCGGCAAAGAAGATTGAGTTGATCGCAAAGAAGAAGGGAGAGATGACGCTCCGCATGTCTTTCCACACGTCATACAGGTACTGGAGATTCAGGTACATGTCTTTCCACACGTCATACAGGTACAGCACGGAGAAAGCCTCCGGTGAAGCAGCTTGTCTGCTCTGCTCTTGCATCAGTCGACTCAGTGGAACCCTACGTTGAGCCACAGATGCAGCATAAAGAAACAATCCGCCGTGCAAAGCGCAAGCGATATAAATCACGATCCACGCAGACGTGTACGTCTCTGTGTCGTTCACCGCCAGCGACACATTGCCATTGACGGCCATGAACGGATCAAGGACAACAACACAACAAGCCGCGTCCGACAATCCAGCGGCAGCCCAACGGAACGATGACGAGAGCTGTTGTGGTGTGCGTTGGGCCAGTCTTTTGGCGGAGATCTGCAGGTGTCAGGTGGCGTTTATTTTGAGCTTAGCCTTCGGTGTTATGAAACAACGCAAGGCGGACATGGCATATCGCTCTCGGGCCCACAGACATCCCGCACACTCGCCGCACACCCGCCGCCCCCGCGCGCGCCCCACCCCGGCCGGGAGAAAGGGGAGTGACAGTTTGGGATGGCAACAGCCCGAGTATGTTGAGTCCTGGCTCAACAACGCAGATAACAAGAGGGGGTGGTCCGGCTCCCAAGTCCGGCTCACGCGCCTCGAGCTGACCCTCTACCGCACTGGTCACTTCCGCCCCCTCGCTCCCAACCCATCCACCCCGCCCCGGGCCGCGCCGCGCGATCTCGGGCGATCTCGCGCTATCTCGGGCGATCTCGGGGCCGCGCCGCGCTATCTCGGGCGATCTCGGAGCGTCGCTCGCGCGGCGTCACACCTGCTCAAAAAGGAAGGAGGTTGGAGGCAGGAGGTCACGCCCCATCCAGAGCGCCGTCGTCGCCGGGTTTTTGGCCCCCGGGTCGTCGCCCGACGGTTGCTGCGCGGGGCAGCAGACCATCGGACGGCGCGACGACGCCCCGTCCGGCACGCTCCCCCCTCCACCCGGCTATTGCCGCACGAGCGCCCTCAGCGGCGGAATTTTTCCCTCGCGCTTCCTTGGGCCCCCGGCAACGCCGACGGACTTCCCGTCCCCCCACCTGCGCCGCAATCACCGCCGTGATTGTCGGCGCCGCGCCCCTTGGCGCCTGTGCATGTCCCGCGTGCCCGCCCGCCAAGGCTGGTGCCAAGGCCAACTCAACTGCCAAGGCTGGTGCCAGGGCCAAATCAACTGCCTGGCTGGTGCCAAGGCTCAAAGGCTCTCCTCTCTCTCTCTCCTCCCTCTCTCCCTCCCTCCCTCCCTCCCTCTCACCCCCCCCCCCTCTTCTCTCCTCTCCCCCTCCTCCTCTCTCATCTCTCCTCCTCTCTCCTCTGCTCTCCTCTCCTCTTCTCATCCTCTCCCCTCTCCTCCTCTCCTCTCCCCCCCCCCTCTCCCCCAGCAGCTTCCTCGAGGCCGAACAGGTAGATCCTCCCTGATCGCTAAGCTACCACAGGGGACGGCCAGGTAGTAGACGTCGTCCGCCGCCGCCTCCGCCGCCCGCGTGCCTCCGCCCCGCTCAGCAAAAAATCAGCATTATATCAGGAGGTGCCAAAGCCGCAGCATCTCCATGAGGTGAGCGTCGTGCGTTTTGCCGCCGCGTGCCGCCGCTGCGCCGACTGGCTCCCGGTTCGAATCGTCCTTCGCGGAGCGAACGCGGCGACACGAGCGCACGTCGCGCGCGTGTGCGCCTGCGACAAGACGAGACGAGAAGAGAAGGAGAAGCAGACGGTTGATGTTTTTGCTGCCGCGGCCGCGCCGCGAGCCCGCGTCTGCTTTGGCGCCGACGACGCGACGCGCCCCGCTGCGTGAGATGGCGCCGCCGCGGAGTCGGCGCCGCGATCAACCGCGCGCCAGCGGCGAGCGGCGCAGCGCGGCCACATGCGGCGCGACGTGCCCGCCGAAGCTTTTTTTGTTTATTTTTGCTTGGGAGGAACTCATGATGAAATTCTGGAAAAACCTGACCGGCCCCTGCGGTGCCCCTACCTACCTACCTACCTGCCACGGCGCAAGCGAAGGCGGACCACACCGTTGGCACGTGTGTCCGCACCTCCGCCGCCCTGCCCTCCGGCACCTCCGGCGGGCGGCCGAGCGCCGCCAGGATCTCGTCGCAGCGGAGCACGACGGCGCGGGGAGCGAAGGTCGGCGCGGCGGCGGCGTGCAGCGCCTCCACCTCGAGCGAGACGCCCTCCGCCCGCAGCCTCTCTACCAGGGAGAGGTACAACCGTTTTTTTAGTATAACGGCTCTTACGAACATTCCCGTAGGAGGACTCTGTTGACAGGGTTTGCGATGAGAAGCGACCCGATGGGTTTGTCGGAAAGAAAGAAACAAAACAGAGAAACAAGGGAGGCATGGTTTTTCTTTTGTTTTTTGCTCGAAGTTCCGCGGGAGCACACAGCGTGTCTGCGGCCAAAGGATTCCACCTCGAGAACCTCGAGCCAGGACCTCGAAAGAACAATCATGTCTAACGATGTTGTGCAGGCGATAGAGTCACTCCCCATCGGTCGATTCCACCATCTACACCTCGCGAGGCAGATCTGCGCGTGGGCCTGCTTTGCGCTGTGCCAGGAGTGCGCAGCTTACATCTTTGATGCTCTGGAGCAACAGTGGTTGCTGAGCGCCGATGATCTGGGCTACTTTGCGTCGGCCTTCCCTGCGGGCTGCGTGGTCGGCTCGCTCGCCTCCGCGGCCTTGCTCGACCGCTTCGGCCGACGGCCAGCGCTGGTCGCTGGGACAGCTGCCGCTGCGTTCTGCGGTGCCCTCGCAGCCGCCTCGCCACGCTTTGAGGCGCTGCTGCTGCTGCGTGGCGCACAGGCGGCGTCGTGGGCGTACGCACAGGCGGCGGCCACCGCGTGGTACGCCGAATTCCTCCCGACGGCCGGTCGTGGGCCGCTAATTGCTGCTGTCTCAATCGGGTGGCCTGGTGAGAGCATCGGTCACGCCACCAGCCTCTCGTCCTCAATCTCTCTCTCTCTCTCTCTCTCTCTCTCTCTCTCTCTCTCTCTCTCTCTCTCTCTCTCTCTCTCTCTCTCTCTCTCTCTCTCTCTCTCTCTCTCTCTCTCTCTCTCTCGCTCCCTCCCTCTCTCTCCCACTCTCTCTCCCTCTCCCTCCCCACCTCCTCCCCTGCCCCCTCCAGTCGGCCGAGGGGTCGCCATCAGCCTCGCCGCGGCGCTGAGCTGGCGCGCAGCCGCTCTCTCCGACCTCCACGAGCGTGTCACGAT
>NW_005194812.1:0-1159 GCF_000372725.1 Emiliania huxleyi CCMP1516
GATGTACCTTTGTCGCGCGCCGGAGATGACTCGACGCCGCTGAGATCGGAGATCAAGCTCTGACAGGTCGCACGTCGCTCCTTTGACGCCGACGTGACTCACCCGTGCAGATCACATCAGGACACGGTCTCGACGCGCTCGGTACGACGCCTGCGACCCGTCTCGGGTCAGGTGGCACGACGCTCATATCGCCTGCCAGCGCTGCCGTGCAGGTTGCCACGACGAGGTCGAGAACGCTTCTAAACGCTCGCCGAGCCTTCCTTTCCATCCCATTAGGCAGCCTGGGAACGGTGGCGATCAGAGGCAAAGCCTACGAGGGGTGGTGGAACCACATGTCACGGCTACTGCCGGCTCGACCCCACGATAGCCTCCGGAGGCTGACTTTGAGGCACAATCATCGGACGATGTCGACGAGTTGGGTCGCTCTCGCGGTAGCCAGATGACCTCTCATACTAGGAGCATCGGCCATGGCCGCAGGGAGCGCGGGGGAGGGCGCTGGAAGCAACACGGAGCTCCGTTGGAGACGTTTTCAAGATTAGCGTGTCAGAGTGAAATGGCACTAGCCACATAGTCTGAGGGTATCCTGTAAAAGTTCGGCCGATTTGGGTCAAAACGCTAAAAGCACGGCTAGCCGTAGATTTGGGGCAAAACGACAAAAGTGGGCCCGCCCGGGGCAAAACGGTAAAAGTCGCGCCGCCGCAGGCGCGCGAAAATTTTGGACATTCTACTCTCCGGCGAATGCCACTAGCCCCCCCAAGCCGGCAGATGGTACCTCGGCAGCTGCAACCAAGCCAGCGGGTGAAGTGTTGTGGGAGGATGCGTCCTTATGTGTCACAAACTTGTAGCGCTACATGTTTGGACACACACCGGCGGGCGCTTTCGAGGGGCGAGCGGCAGCATTTTTTTAGCCATAGTGTGCGGGAACTACTTTGCCGTTGCGGGACGATAGGGATAGCTAGTACTTGCTGCACCCGCGGCGCGCAGCGCCGAAGAAAATTTTGAAACATGCTAAAAGTTGGGCGCTCCGAGACGACCAAAGTGGTAAAAGTCGCACTCTCCCCTGACCCGATCAAAAGCCTAAAGCACCCGAGGCTCCAGAAACCTAACCCTCAGACTATGACATATCTCGAGCCTTCGAGTACCCTGATGCCTGAAACTG
>NW_005194811.1:0-1159 GCF_000372725.1 Emiliania huxleyi CCMP1516
TGATGGCGGCGATGGAGATGCCGGCGGCGATGGCGGCGATGGCGGCGCTGACGGCGGCGATGGAGACGCGGGTGGCGAGGGCGGCGAGGGTGGCGCTGATGGCGGCGATGGAGATGCGGGCGGCGACGGTGGCGAGGGCGGCGCTGTTGGCGGCGATGGAGATGCGGGCGGCGAGGGCGGCGAGGGTGGCGCTGACGGCGGCGATGGAGATGCGGGCGGCGAGGGTGGCGAGGGCGGCGCTGATGGCGGCGATGGAGATGCGGGCGGCGAGGGTGGCGCTGATGGCGGCGAGGGTGACGCAGGGGGAGACGGCGATGCCGGCGGCGAGGGTGGCGCTGACGGCGGCGATGGAGATGCGGGCGGCGAGGGCGGCGAGGGTGGCGCTGACGGCGGCGATGGAGATGCGGGCGGCGAGGGCGGCGAGGGCGGCGCTGATGGCGGCGATGGAGATGCGGGCGGCGAGGGTGGCGAAGGCGGCGCTGATGGCGGCGATGGAGATGCGGGCGGCGAGGGCGGCGCTGACGGCGGCGATGGAGATGCGGGCGGCGAGGGTGGCGAGGGCGGCGCTGATGGCGGCGATGGAGATGCGGGCGGCGAGGGCGGCGAGGGCGGCGCTGATGGCGGCGGCGGAGATGCGGGCGGCGACGGTGGCGAGGGCGGGGCTGTTGGCGGCGATGGAGATGCGGGCGGCGAGGGTGGCGAGGACGGCGCTGATGGCGGCGATGGAGATGCGGGCGGCGAGGGCGGCGAGGGCGGCGCTGATGGCGGCGACGGAGATGCGGGCGGCGAGGGCGGCGAGGGCGGCGCTGATGGCGGCGACGGAGATGCGGGCGGCGAGGGCGGCGAGGGTGGCGCTGACGGCGGCGATGGAGATGCGGGCGGCGAGGGCGGCGAGGGCGGCGCTGATGGCGGCGATGGAGATGCAGGCGGCGAGGGTGGCGCTGGTGGAGGCGAGGGTGACGCAGGGGGAGACGGCGATGCCGACGGCAAGGGCGGCGCTGATGGCGGCGATGGAGATGCGGGCGGCGAGGGTGGCGCTGATGGCGGCGAGGGTGACGCAGGGGGAGACGGCGATGCCGGCGGCGAGGGTGGCGCTGACGGCGGCGATGGAGATGCGGGCGGCGAGGGCGGCGAGGGCGGCGCTGCTGGCGGCGATGGA
>NW_005194809.1:0-1159 GCF_000372725.1 Emiliania huxleyi CCMP1516
GCCTGGCCCGCAGACGCTCGGGCGGAAGGCGGCGCACCAAGCCGCCTGCGCGCAGAGGGCCGCAACCCAGCCGGGCGCGACTGCCGCGCCGACCGCCCCCGCGGCAGGCACGTTGGTGAGGTAGAGCATCATCAGCCACTCGCCCGCGAAGATTGGGCCCCAAATGGCAAACGCCCAGCCGCTCGGTGTGAACAGGTTGGCGGTGGCCGCGCATGCCTTTTCCGCGGCCATGGCGCGGCGGCTGTCGTACCGGCCCGGCACCATCACCGCGAGGTTATTGGCGACCCAGGCCGCGGCCACGGCTACCTGCCATCGCTGCGGCAGCGGAAGCGCTTCGGGCGCCGAGGCTGCCGGAGCGGAGACGTACCCAAGGCTCTGCAGCAGCGACGGTGCCGGCGCGGGGACGGCGGCGGGAAGGGTGACGTAGGCGTAAGCTACTCGCAGAAGCGTTGGCACCACGGCCCAGGCAACCACGTACGCCGCAAACTTGAGGGAGAGCCTCGGCTCGTCGCGCTTTGGCTTACCGCTGCCGGCCGCCCGAGTCGCGCCGCCGCGCAGGCTCCAGAGACGCGCTCCGGCGCTCGACAGCCTCGGTGATGCGTGTTCGTGGCGGTAGGTGAGGGCTGCGGCGGAGCCGAGCGAGGCGAGCGCGAGCAGTCGCACAAACATTTGCCCCTCCGCCGTCGACGCAGGGCGCGTAATTCTTTTTAGACGACGGTACGAACCTCTATTTTTTCCTTCCTTCCTTACGTAACTGCCCAATCCCTTCCTTGCGGGGCCATATCCCTCATAGAGCACAAGACCCTGGAGGGCTATAGCCAAGGGCATAAGCCCTTAGGGTAGCCCTCCCTATAGGGCTATAGCCCTTTGTTTGGGCTCTCAGGCCCTGAGGGAGGGTGTAGAGGATGTAGAGTGTAGAGCGCTGTAGAGCTGTAGAGATGTAGAGCGCTCTGGAGCGCTGTAGAGCGCTGTAGAGCTGTAGAGCTCTACATCCGCCGCGGGACGAAGCGCCTCCGTTGTAGAGCGATGTAGAGCGCGATTTTGCTGTAGAGTTTGTTGTAGAGGCTCTACAGCCAAACCGCTGGGAAGGCAGTGACTCAAAGAGGTCGAGCCGCGCTAGTGGGGTGTCTCCGAGCTTACTGGAGCTCTGGGGACGGCC
>NW_005194808.1:0-1159 GCF_000372725.1 Emiliania huxleyi CCMP1516
CTGCAGGTAGAGGAGCCTTCTCGGTCAGAGCGCGCTCGCGGTTGGTGGTCGCGACCGCCGCTCGCACACCGAGTCCCAAGCCGACTCGACATCATCGTGCGCCTCGCCGTGCACTGACGCTTCGTGCAAGCTGCGCTTGCGCGCGGCGTCGAGCCGCGCCTGCTCGCGGGCCATCGCCGCCTGGTACGCACTCGGGCCGCCATCGGAGCGCGACATCACAAACAGAAGCGAGCGACCGTGGGATGAACCGCTGCGGGCCCTTGCGCGCCCGTACTAACAAAAGAAATCTGTGCGCGGCCTTCGCCTTCGACCACTCAGCGGGGTATGGCTGGGCATGCTCTGACGTGGTGCTGCCGCTGCATTCGCTGAAGAAGAGAGGTGCGACTTGATTGGAGGCGCTGTGGAGGCGATGGCGCTAGCGAAGGGAGGTTGGGCCGGGCCGTGAGGGGCTGATGGCGCTGGCCAGCGCGGGGTGTGAGATGTCGTCGTCGTCGTATACTGCTGGCCCTCGAGTTGCCCAGGGCTGTGGGCTGCAGAATTGGCGTCTGTGGCGTCTACGCAGGCTCTGCAGCGTGATGGCTGGCGGGACTGCGAGGCCGGCGGCAGCGGAAGGAGAGGCTGGGCACGAGCCAGGAACAGGCTGGCCAGGCCGCAGGTGGCTGCGCTCGGGCGAGGCGCGCGCGCGCATGGCAGGCCGAGCAGGCAGGCTCGGCAGATGGTGAACCCCCGCCCGATGTCGCGATGCGGTCCCGCTTTTCCGCGATCATTTCGAGGAAGCACCGGATCGCCCATGTTATGGAGTTAGCCAAACTTGAACCGACGTTCTTGGTCGCATTTTCCGTGGTTGGTTTTTGCACGGTAGTATTCGGATTTTCGCTATTTGGTCGTGTGGGTGTGAATCCCGGGATTAGTCAGTGGTACCGCGTCGGCGACGCGGGCGCCTTGCGGGCAGAGCCCTGAGCCACCCTTTGTCTTGCGCGGTCAAAAACGACGAAGTGCGCGCGCACTACTAACAAAAGAAATCGGTGTAGCAAACGCCTCGGGCCGCCAAACGCCTTCGCCTTCGACCACTCAGCGGGACCATGCCGCCCAAGAAGCAGAACGCACCCACTTCGGACGCCGCGCCCGCCGCCGCCGCTGTGTCGGGCATGAAGGTGCA
>NW_005194807.1:0-1159 GCF_000372725.1 Emiliania huxleyi CCMP1516
CACGGGGGGTCCGGGTCCGGGCAAACATCCGAGGCCCGCGGTTGTCCTTTCGCTGGGGGGGACCCCCATGGAGATCCGCTGCCCCCAAATCAGGGCTTTTGTGGACTATTGCTCGCTTTTTGGGCCCTCGCAACCCCAAAGGCCGTGCTTGGAAAATGGGTCGCAAAGCTGCTGCCCCAGTGGATTGAGCCGGGGGCCAAACTCCATCGGTGAACTGGGGGGGGGCCCCGGCCCCTGCATTAAAAGCTCCCCGGGGAGGGGCCCCGAACGGGTTTTCCGTCCGGGTTTCATCGAGTTTGCCCGGGGGGTAAAAAGCAATCAAATTTGCCCGACTGGTAAAGGGCAACTTTGGCGTTTGGTAAAAATTGCCCGAGGGGTCCGGGGGAAAAAAACCAAAGCAGGGGGGCCCCAAAAGCTAAAGGTCAACATCCCCCCCGGGTTTGACAATGGGAACCTGATTTGGTCCCCCCGGGGGTGACCCGTTTCCTCCAGATGGAGACCGACTTCATGGAACGGCCCAGCAAAATTTTTTCATTACTATTATTAAACAAAGCTTTTTGCAGGGGGGAGGCCCCCCCCCCCCCCCCCCCTCCCCCCGCGCCCTTTCCCTGCCCTCTCCCGCCACCCACTCCGTCAGAGCCCCCTCCCCTCCTGGTCCTGCACAACAGGAATTTTGACAATTAACCAGATGGGATCGAAACGAAAATTGATGGGCTTGCCCATCCCGGAGTGGTTCGACCCCACATAAATCCGAGACGGTGACGGGATGCTGTCGTGTGGTGGTCTCAGGCCCAGTGAGGACTGAGGTCGTAGTGCATCTGACTATCTACTATCTCCCGGATCCTGCACTGAAGCCTGAAAACAAGCTCCTCTTTGTAGCTCGATCGGTCACACCGCCATCGCCGTAGGGGAGAGGGGGGACGACACTGCTTCGGCAGCGTGCACCTCGATCCTGTACCGTGTTTGCTCAGAGCACTTTCACTCACATGTCAGAAGGACTCTCGGGACTGACGACTGTCACGGTACTTAAAGTAACTACCTACTTAGCGCCCTCTGCGCCCCGCAGAGCACAGCCATCTCCCCCCGTGTAGGCCCTCGGCGGCTTCATGGACAGTCACAGTGTACGTACGGCTTGCGGCTCGTTGGCTTGCGGGAGTCG
>NW_005194806.1:0-11154 GCF_000372725.1 Emiliania huxleyi CCMP1516
ACCTTGCTCAAGGTTCTTGGGTGCAAAGAGCGCGGCCACAAGTCACAGGGCCCGCTCGTCCATGCGACCGGTAAAGGCTGGGTCAAAGGGCACAAGGGACAGTACTACGACGCGCTCCATGTCAAGAACGGAATCGTCAAAATTTGTCTCGTCGAAAGCCAGGGCGGCATCGCGCC
The DNA here is from genome assembly GCF_000372725.1 of Emiliania huxleyi CCMP1516. NCBI lineage: Eukaryota > Haptophyta > Isochrysidales > Noelaerhabdaceae > Emiliania > Emiliania huxleyi. The sequence goes on from NW_005194806.1 coordinate 177, forward strand.
GCCAACCAAGAGAATCATCCACAACTTCGCCAAAGAGGTCGGCCAGCCCGAGCGCCGTCGACCGCACCGTCCACCGACTACGGCACAGCCTCCGGCAGCGCCCGGGGCTTTGTCCAGCACCACTCGCAACAGCTCTCGCGCGCCGCCGTCTGTGGCGACGCGCAAAACATCAACAACGCTGCTCGCAACATGCGACAAAAACAACATAATGTTGCTAAAAATCTCTCTCTCTCAACATGCGTGTCGCGCACTCATTCATGACCGGTCTCAATGCCCCACCCCCCTGCGCGCGGGCCTTCTAGGCCCGCGGGTAGTCTCCCCCCATTCCCAGGGCCTCCAGGGCTCGCACCTCCGTAACGACCTCAACCTCTCACAGACCAGCGCATAGCGCCATAGCAGGTATTTTCTTCTCAATAACAAGGCTGTGAATCGTGCACTATCACCCTGCCTAGGTACTGAAGAGTGACGGGCCCGCTAGAGACGACGACGACGAGACAGTTCAGGTGGTCCACGCCTTGGTGAGAAAGAGGTCCGCGTATGGATTTGGGAGCTCGCCAGCGCACGCGACAGTCGTGGCGGCGCCGTGCCGGCTCAGCAGACGTAACGCCCGCGCTCGCAGAGGTGCCCGTCGGCGACCCGGCTCGGCCGGCGGCGTCCTTCGCCACGCCCGCCGTGTTCCGCGGGCTGTGCTCGGCATGGCCTGCGTGCCGCTGGACGGAGCAGTCGCTCGCTCGCGCGCTGCCGACGGTTCGCGTGTCGCGCTCTCGCTCGGGCGAGTACCCGCGCGACAGCGCCTCGGGGAAGCCTTGCCCTATGGAGACGGTGCCGACGGCTCGCTTCCTGGCCGCGTTGCGGGAGGGGCCTCCGACGGTGTACGTGCACGGCGAGGTGCTGCCCGACGCGCTCATCGCCGACTGCCCGCCGCCGCACCCGCTGCTCAGAGGAGAGAGGGTGGCGCGGCGCTCGCTCTGGCTTTCCGGCGACGGTGCGCGCTCCCCGCTGCACTACGATCTCCCGATGGTGCTCCTCTGCCAGCTCCATGGCCGCAAGCGGGTGACGCTCTACTCTCCGCGCTACCACGACCTGATGCGGCCTCAGTGCAGCACTTGGCCCGCGCTGACGGCGCAGGAGCGCATCGCGGGTACGTCGCTCGGGGCTGCGGAGCTGCGGGGTTGCGAGGGTCTCATCGTAGAGCTGCGGCCAGGCGACGCTCTGCTGATGCCGAGCGGCTGGTGGCACGAGGTTGAGAGCGTCGGCGACGCGCGCGACCGCCTCTGTGCGTCCGTCGGCCTCAACTGGCCCTCGATCGCGGACGCGCTCCCCGCATTCGCGTCGCACCGCGATGCAGTGAGGGCGTACCCCGTCCTCACGCAGGGGCGGGTGGTGGCGATGATGCACGGCGAGGCGAAGGCGAGGGCCGCCCTGCCGCGAGCACAGTACGACCTGCCCGTGTTTGCGGAGTGAGACGCATATTGAAATAAATAAATATAAAATAAACAAAACGGTCAAACTCTGAAAAAGGAAAAGAAAAATGAAGAGAAAGAATTTAAACAACACAACTCTCTCTCTCACATAAAGGGTGTGGAGCCTGTCTGCTATTGCCGCAGCCACTTCACAGCGCTCCTGTGGGAAGAGGCCCAGGGAGGAGCAGCATGAGCTCCGCGAGACCGAGGCCCCCTCGTGGACCGTGAGTTGAGGAAATCGAGGGACGCGATCCACCTCGCCACAGACGGTCCCGCGCCTCGCCGCTAAGACGGCGGCACGGCCGCAGCTCGTGTGCGTGTCGCCGTCTTTGTCCGGAGTGAATACTCCAACGCGCTCGTCGGTGGCGGCGGCTTCCCTCAACCGCTGCGCCGCGCTCGGCGAACCTCGACAGCGCCTTCGGTGGCATGCATCTCTTTGCGCCTGAAGCCTGGAGAGCAGCTCCTCTGCTGCTCACACACTCTGGCCTCTGCACAGTTGGCACAGCCTACTGTGCGGCTGCCACAGCTGTGACAGTCAGCGATGGGCTCGCCCTCACTGGCCGACTCAGTCACTTGTGCTGCGGCAGGCGAGCGAGCGCCAGATGCGCCTCACCCGGCCGAGCTACGAGCAGGTCACAACGGACTACGCTCCGGGCTACACAAAACTCTCCGTCAGTCACAACTCGCGGTTCAACGCCGACTCTGCAGACGCAGCCGCCGCGACGATGGCGCCGCGCGTCGGCAGCTCCGTGTCCAGGAGCCGCATCACTGTGCCACCTGCGCCCGTGGTCTCGTGGTACGGCAGCCTTGCGATTGCCTCGAGCGTCTCGAAGCCGGCGGCGTCGCGCAGCTCGCCCCAGATCGTGAAGCTGTGGCCCCACTCGGCATGGGCGTCAAGCGCGATGAAGAAGTCGTCGCCGTCCTGGATTCGCGCGACGTAGCCCTTGCGCACGGCGGCTTGGCCCTCGGTCGGTGTGCCGCGGAGGCCGGGCAGCCTTCCCTGAATAAGCGAGTACGGACCGCAAAGGATCTCGCCGCATTGGCCGGGCGGCGCCGTCGGCACCGCCTCGTTGCGATAAAATGTTGCGGCGGTGCCCTCGTCGCCACGCTTGCCGACCGCAGCGATCACTGCAGCCACGGTGATCGGCGATAGGTCGGGGCGCAAATCAATTCGTATGGGCGCGAGGTTGGCGCCACTCGCGAGGCGCAGCTCCAATATTTGGCCACCGGCGGGAGGTCCAGCGAGCGCCATCTCGTCGATTGCAGCGCGCAAATCCTTGAAGCCGTGCTTGGTGCACGCGGACTCACACGACTCCCACATGAAGGCAGCGTTCCTGTCGCATTCGCCGGAAGCGGCCCAGTCGTCGCAGCTCGCCGGCGTGGGCGCGGCGCTGCTAACAGCCAGCATCAACGCGATGATCCGCCGCACGCCGGCCATCGTCGGGCACGAGAGAGAAGGGAAAAGGCGCCCATGATATTCGAAAAATTCTTTTTCGCGCGCCAAGTGGGCTGGTTGCCCCGCCCCCACCGCGCAGCTTCTTAACGTGTGTGTACATGGCGCACGACGCGTTCGCCAGCCACTGCTCTCGGCGGACGTGGCCAGCCGCTGGGTCGCTCCTCGCGTACTGCGCTGGCACTGCCAGCGCGGGCGAGAGCAGCAGTGCGGGCGAGAGCAGCAGTGGCAGTGGCGAGAGTGGTGTTGGGAGTGGTGGTGGGAGTGGCCTGCCTGCAGGAGCACGCGTCCTTGAGCTCGGCTCGGGGACAGGCTGGTTCGGCTGCACCCTCGCGGCTGTGCGGCCCGATCTTAACCTCTGCCTGACCGAGATGGCAGAGGCGGGCGCCTTTGAGGCGCTGTGCCGCAGCGTGCGGGAATTCAAGCCGCCGCCTGCGGCCGTGAGATGTGCGGAGTGCACGTGGCCAGACGTCGGCACGCTCGGAGATTTCGACCTGATCGTCGGCCACGCTATCTCCGCACCGAAGAAACCGCATGTGGATGGCGCGTCCCAACCTCTCGTGACGCAGTGTGTCCAGGCTCGGATCTCGTCTACTCAGCCGCAGGGGCGCGCGCCTTCGCATCCATCGTCGGCAAGCTGCTGCGGGCGGGCAAGGCGGCGGAGTGCCTCTACGCGCACACTGCAGAGCGGTGGGGCTCGAGCGGGTTCGACGCGGCGAGCCTCCCCGTCGCGCCGAGGGCTGTGAGCTGCGTCTCTTCACAGTGCCTGGCAGCGTGAACAGGACCTCCTCGAAAGCCTTCGCGGCGAGGGATTGGTGCCGTCACTGGCGAGGGGCGTGGAGGTGCGCCAGCGGAAGCGCTACCGGCCCTCTGCAGCCGGGCGGGACCACCCGATGTCATCCGAGTAACCCAGATTCTGGACCGCTGCAGCATCGGGCGCCTCCTCTAAGCGCGACGCGCCCACGACGCGTGCACAGGTCGGCGACGACGCGCCCGTCGCCCAGCGCAGCTTTGTCTTTCGCGTGCGCGCCTGCCCCGGCGCTGTCGCCGCGGGAATGTCGCACGGCGAGGCGGCGGCGGCGGAGGCGGCGGTGGCGGAGACGGTGGCGGCGGAGGCGGCGGTGGCGGAGGCGGCGGCGGCGGAGGCGGCGGCGGCGCGTGTCTTGACACGAGCTCGGCGGCATCGCGCGCTGGTACGGAGCCGGCTTTCGGAGGAGGTGGGGGGGGCGGGAGGGGGGGGGGGGTCGCGACGGGCGTGAGGGACTGGCGGTGATGAATGGCGCCTCACGGATTCGTGGCGTGAACAGGAGCGCGAGGAGGAGGAGTTCGGTCAGGCGCTATCCGAGTTGCTGGAGACGAGCCTGGAGAGAGGCCAGAGCTGGAGGCCTGCACAAGCAGCACCTTAGACCCCGAGGCATGGCGACGACCGACCAGCGAGAGAGAGTGGTTTTGTTGTTTCTGTCGTCGACGAGCCTCCGGAGCGAACAAGCAAGCCGGTGTCGTCTAGCGAATGTGGCTCTTGCGAACATACGAATGTACACCAGTGCTTTTTCTTCCTATAGCGCGGCCACGCACCAAACAACTCTAACACTCACACGTAATTTGGGGCCTGGAGCCCCTGGACCACACCCACAAAGATGAAAGAACCCTGCACAAAGATCGCAAGGGCGGGGACCTGTTCCTTTTTACCCATCTCACAGTAGAGGTGTCCCGTTTTTATTTATTTATTTCACAATGATGTTTATGGTGGTTTAGCCCTGTTCACGCGCGCGCGAGACGTGCAGACAGGGTTGACAGGTGAGAGCGAATGGCGCGGTGTTTTTCGTTGCAGCCGTTCGAGGCTCTTTTTTTCTTTTGGCATGGGTTCGAATTTATCTACAAGAAAGAAAGAACCCGGGGCGTGTGTTTTCATTCAAACTCGCGTGAAAGTGCGCGGCGGGTTTGTTTGTGGTGGTCGTACGTACTTATAGCTTACTGGGAGAAAAGAGAGAGGGGGCGTTGTGTTCTCTAGGCCCCTAAGGGCCCTACGCGCGGCGTGAGAGCTCCTTTGGTTGTACGAGTAGATAGATGTCCGCCTGGGGCGGCACTCCGCTCGCGACGTGTGGGGAGGAGCTGCGCCCGCTGAAGAGTCAGCTGCTGCGCGATTTGCAGCACTGGCCGCATGCGTCCATTCGAGAGCAGGTGCCTAGCGGGGATGCACGTGAATTGTACGGATAGGCCAAATCGCATAGATTGCCACGGCCTTGCTCCAACCCGTGCCCATAGGATCTGGACACGCTTCGCGAGCGCAAGGTTGATCCCGGCGTGAGGGTTGCTCTCATCATTGCCAACGGCAGCGTCTACCTCCCATCGCAGACGTTGTCGGCCAGTGGAGTGCCGGTCACATGGCCCCGTGGACGCCACCCCCTGCTCGCGCAAGTTGTCGCCGATTTGCGAGAGTTAGCTCCATCGCTGCCCAATGTCGAAATGGTGCTGAATACAGACGACTATCCGTTTGTGCCCCGTCAGCCTCTCTCTCCGGACAGGCCAGTCGTGCCCCCACTCTTCTCACACTACCAAACGAGCCGGCATGATGACATCTTGTGTCCCAGTGGCTCGTTCAGATTGAGCGACTATGACCGAAAGATGCTGCGAGGCTCCGAGCACTGGGAGGCTCAGTTTCCGTGGAGGAAGAAGATGAACCGCTCGTTCTGGCAGGGAATGCCGTATTGCGGCCTCAGCCGCTTCGGCCACTGCTCGCGCTTCTTGCTGTCCCATCTATCGGCGCAAAACGTCGTCTGTAGATGAACGCCAGAACGCATATGCTACCAGGTCACAGTATGGGTTCGGGACCTGTTCACACCAGTGTGATGGTAGGGGACACATATGTGCGACAGGGTACGCGCAGCATAGTGCCTCTCTATAAGAAGAGGCGCTGGCGGCTCTAGGCGTCTCCGCTCCTGGATGTCGGCCTCGTCGCTTACGAGAGCGAGAACGATCCCTACGTCCGGAGCCGCGGCCGGTCCGACTTCCTACCCAGCGCAACTCCGCTCGAGACGCGCAGCTTTGCAGACATGCGGCGACATGCGGCCTACCGCTTCCTGCTACAGCTCGACGGCCACAGCTGCTCGTACCGATTGCAGTCGCTTCTCGCGACAGGGTCGCTCGTTCTCAAGCAAGACTCCTACTACCACGAGTGCGGCCGAAGAAGGCACCGCCGTAGCCGTGAGCCGACAGCGCCTCGACGCCTTGGGACACACCCCGAGTAGGTACTACTACTCTGCGCTTCAGCCTGGCGTGCATTACATCCCCTTTTGGAACTCGTCGCCGCTGGACATTCTGCCGGCACGTCGACTTTGACCTCCGCCGGGCACAAGTATAAGACAGCGTGAGCGGGGCCGCCCCTCGCAGGTGCTAGCAGATGCAGCGGGCGTGCCTCAGCTGGAGACGATGAGAAAGGTTGCAGCGGAGAGCCGGCGGCTAGCGCACCGCCTTCTCAACGCGCGCCGCACCCCTGGACGCTGGGTCGCCACTCCCCTTCGCAGCCTGAGGTAGCCTACCTTCGTCCAGGCACACGCGAGGCATTGCTACTGGCGCGCCCTGCTCCGGGCTTACGCGAAGCGGCTGAGGTATGTCCCACAGCCGCATGAGAGGTGGCCCGCCGCGGTGCCGCTGCCTCCGCTGCCTCGACGCGAGCGCGCCATCGACTGGAGCCGCGTGAGCCACGAGTGGCGCCGGCGTGACGACGCGTCACTCGAGCGCTTTGATGAGGAGCTCGAGCGCGAGCTGGCGGCACTGCTCGCTGATGGGAGGCGCCTGGAGTCGGAAGCGGAGAGGCGGTCGCCGCAGGCGCCTCCAATTAAGCACCACCCGGGCGTGAAGTGGTTTTCTTAGTGCTAGTCCCCCCCCTAGTGCTAGTCCCCCCCCATCGGGAGGACAACCCCGGCAAGTCGCCGACCACACCCACAAAGAACCCTGGCTGCACAAAGACCGGGCACGGGCGGGGACCTGTTCCTTTTTGTTTATTTAATTGGAGGACAGAGCGACGCCCTTTATTTGCGCGCGCAACACCAACGATCGCAGGTGAACCCACTCTCCCGACCCCCCCCCCCCCCCCAAACCGCGGCGACCAACGCGACCTTTGAACTAACATGTGAGTTCCGTCTGCCTCGCAACCGATCAGACCTGCCGCTGCACCGACGACGCCTCGCCTCCAGAGACGTCTCGCGCCTCCGCAGAGCTGCGGCTGCTCATCTTGGCGAACACCCGGCTGAGGCCGCCTAAGCTGCGCTTCGCGAGGCTGCCGCGCTCGGCGATGCTGCCCGAAAGGAGGTCCGCCCGCGTCCGAGCGGGGGTCGCGCCGAGGCTCTTTGCCAGAAGCACGAGCGACACCTGCGGACAGGGACGCCCCTCGTCACGAAGCTCGGCGCACAAATGGGTGAGACAGAACGCGCGCCTTGCGGTGGCGCCCCGGGAAGCAGGATGTTGCGAGGTCCTTGTAGAGTCCTGAGCTCCTGCGGCGTCGGAGGGTTTGGGGGGCGGGAGCTGAGATTGGGCAGTGGAGAGCATGCGCTCTCTACTCCGCGAGCCCGCTCCTGCGGTGTGACTTCAAACATTCTCGAGAACTGGCAGCCGCCGAGGTCCGGGACGTTCTCGTGCGCCATGACGATCTTCAGCTTGTCTTCCCGCGCCCGCTTGACGTGCTCGGCCAGCCGCTCGCCGTCGTCCTCTAGCCAGGTATTCTGATTGAGGTACAACAGCATGTGGGTAGCCTTGCCGGCGCGGCGCGTTCGGCGTGCCAACCCGCGAAGTGCCATGGAGGGGCGCGCTGATGCAGAAGAGCCAACGTCCGCAACGGTAGAGACGGTGAGGCCGCGAAAGGCGCTGGCAAGCTCGCAGGCCAGCTCTGCGGCGCCCGGGTTGGCTGGCGAGGCCCAGAGCGTGGTTTTGGAAAAGGCGAGCGACTGGCTCTCGAGCTCGCCCGACACGCAGAGCGGCAGGGAGGTCTTGCTCAGATAGTTGGGCGAGCAGAGGAGCAGCGCCTGCGGCTCAAGTGGGGGCGGTCGGGAGACAGAGAGCACTGCGGAGCGGCTGACCGTGGCCCGCGCGGAGCCTCGGCGATGATCTTGAGCGAGATGAGCCGGAACTCATCGATGCGTTACCAGTTCGTGAGCTTCCAATCCTTGTCAAAGATGTCCGCTTTTCAGGGTCCGCTTCTTGGACGAGGACGAGCGGCTTCCTCTGCTCGAGCGACGAGCGGACCTCTCGGAGGCAGTTCTGTGGCGCGGGAGAGGCGGAAGTCGGTACGGCCAGAGTGCGATGAAGACGCTGTGGGAGGAAATTTGCGCCTTGGAGCGGAAGTAGCCCTGCGAAAGGAAGAAGAGGACGACTTGCGACCGTTGGATGTACTCCTCGAGCGCCCCAATATCCTTTAGATCATCCACCTGCGCACACCGCGGAGCGTGAGAGGTGTTCTGTGTGTGTAGCTAGCGCGGCGGAGCATCTGCGCGCGTCGAGAAAGATCTTGATATCCGGCAGCAGCTGCTCGAGCTCACCCTTGATGACCTTTACGGCGTCTTGACCGGTCGACCTATTCGTTTGGGTAAGGGGAGGGGGTGATGCCGGCGGGTTTCCTTCCACCCTCCATGGCTGTATGACTCACCAGATGTGGCTGTTGAAGAGGTGCCACGTGAGGCCGAGCACGATGCTCAGCTCGGGGGGCTGCTTGGTCGAGACGAGCCGGATCGTGGGGATCATGGCGACGCGGCGGGCGGCGACGACGGCGCCGATGAGGAAGAAGAGGAGCGTCACGGCGACGAGGACGAGCATCGAGTTGACGACGCCGTTCAGCTTGCCGAACCCGAGGATGGCGGCGGCCTCCCCTGTGTCGGGGTGCCGCTCCTCAATGCCGAGGAAGATGGTGGTCCAGTTGGCGCCAAGGAAGAGGAGGAGGAGCACGAGGCTTGTCGCGACGGCTAGCACGTTGTCGCCGACCCGCTTGTACGGCCGCACGACGGCGAGCGCGACGGCGTAGCACGAGCAGATCAGGGTCGCCACCACGAGGCGAAGGAAGGCGCGCTCCTCCGGTATCAGCAACACAAAGCCCGTGAGTACGAGCTTGCGCGCCAGCTCGATCGCCAGGGTTCGGGCTACTAGCCGGATAGGGGGTCTGTTGCCCGACTCTGTGGGGGGCGGTCGTGGGCGTCGAACTGGCTGGCAGCCGCCAGCCCCCCTCCCAGTACCCAGAGATAGGACATGGATAGGTTGGTCTTGTTTCGCCCAAAATGCAACAGGCACGTGCCCCCTAAATAAGAACCTCGTTTATAGCCCCCCGCTACCCGGTTGCACTCGTGCGACGTAGCGGGGGGCCACCACCGTCCGCTCGACTGCCCGATGAAGAGCGACCCGTACGTCGCGCACTTGTCGTCCTCCCTCCTCGCCACATGACGGCCGCCCCCCGACACCGACAGTCGCGCTCCGCACGCCTTCGAGGTCAGCTGCGGCCGAGCGACGATCGGCTCGCCTCCGATCGCTGGGCGCGGTCACTCTCCGGCCCATCACCCGCCTGCCGATCACCTGTCCGCCTCGCCACGCGCGGGCCGCTCGCCTGCTCGCCACCGCCGCCGCGCGTCCCCTCGCCGCCACGCTTCCCTGTGCACCTGACGGCGCTGCGCAGACGGCGCGCTCTGGCAGACAGAGCAGCGGCCGCCCAGGCGGTCGCTGCTCCGGCCCGTCCGAATCCGTCCGCCCGCGCGTGCTGCTGCCGCCGCCGCCGCCGCTCCACCCGGTGCCCGTGTGTCGTGAGAGTTGCTTTGTGTATGTGTATGTCGTATTTGTGTGGACTTATGTCACACTTGAGCCTCTATCTATGATAGAGACCGGTACTCGGGTTTGGATGGTAGCGGGGGGCCCCGCCGGAGGCTGGTTACTGATGGTCCAAAATAAGAACCTCGTTATAAAAAGACACATCTTCGATCTTGCGAGCCAACGGCAACGCGTGGTTCTCGAGACGCATCCGAGCCCGCGCCGAGCTGCGCGCCGAGCGCGCACATGCCATCCGTCATGATACAGTAAGAGGGTTACGATTCATTCCCGTTGCATTCTCCAATTTGCGGTTGCGCGTCGACCCTGGGGTGTCGTACATGGGGCTCCATACCACTTAGCGCTACGGTCCGCGTCGGCCTACCGATCGGCCTCGAGGGTAACGGGGCCGCGCATCGATCGGCCTCCTCGAAAGCACCGCAGGGCGCCCCTAGGACTGGGACGCCGTCCGACGCCCCCCCTCCTAGAGCCGCTTTTTGTGCGGCCCGAGCTCCGTCTTGGACGCCTTCTTGTAGCAGCGCGCGCCGCCGACGGGCAGCGTCGAGAGGATCGGGCCCTTGAAGAGCTTGCAGCGGGACGCCTTGCCTTTGACGGCGTACTCGAACCCTGCGCGGGCCAGATGGCAATCTCGTGTAGTAAGCTCGTGTAATCTCGTGTAATCTCGAACCCTGCGCGGGCCAAAGCGCAGTGTGCTGCGACCAAGAGGAAGGAGCTGAGGTGGGGGGGCGGGTGTGTGTGTGGGGGGGGGGGGGAGGCGCGCCGGTGCAGCCGCGGCTGAAGAGGCACATGTCGTGGCACTCAGGGTAGGACTTGCCCCAAAGCTCGTCAAAGTTGCCCTTGTTCTTGTCGTCCGTGCGGCACACGCCTGTAGCGGGGCGCGTGTGGTGGCGAGGCTAGGACATATTGGGGACAGGTGTGTGTGTGTGTGTGTGTGTGTGTGTGTGTATTGGGGAGGGGGGGGGGTGAGGGGTGTGGGGGGGGGGGGGGGGGAAGCAATGGCTTTCGCCCGGGAAGGGGAAGGGGGAAGGGGGAGGGGAAAAGGGGGGGGGGGGGGCCACCCTAAGTGTTCTTGAATTTAAAGGACGGGTTATAAAGGGCCCAAACCAGGCTGCCAAAAGGCAAAACCCACAATTAGGCTAACGGCTTTGGGCCAGGCCCAAGCCCAGGGCCGGGGCCCGGGCCGGGCCCAGGTCCGGGGCCGGGGCCGGGCCCGGGGCCGGGGCCGGGCCCCGGTGTCGCCAAAAAAAACCGGGGGAGACAA
>NW_005194806.1:11254-13283 GCF_000372725.1 Emiliania huxleyi CCMP1516
ACCGATTAAAGCGCGACCAGATAATATGGGGTGGTTCATATTGGTCTCACCAGCCAGCCGGCCGCTATATACGGTGGCGCTGCACAGCTCCCTCCAGCGATACTTATCGCCCCATGCGATCTATAGTCCAATCGTCCTCTCTTAAGGTGGGGGGGGGGGGCACCCGAAGTGCTCAGGAGTTGAACGGGTTATAGTGCGTCGCAATCGAGCTGGCAGACGGCGACGGCGACGATGAGGGCGATGGGCTTGGGCCAGGGCCGGGGCCAGGGCCGGGAACGAGCGGCGGCGACGGCGACGGCGGCAGGGACGGCGGCGACGACGGCAGGGACGGCGGCGACGGCGGCAGGGGCGGCGGCGACGGCGGCAGGGACGGCGGCGACGGCGGCAGGGACGGCGGCTGCGCAGCCCAGCACACCTGGAATAAGGGGAGGGGGGGGGGGGACCGGGGCTGGGTGAGCGCGAGAGCTCAGGAGGGCAGTGTGCAGGGAGCCACAGATGCAGAGAAAGGAGCGCACGCCTTCCAGCCTGACACGGTGACTCCATCGTCAGAGACCCACGTCATGGTCCCGTCCGAAGGCACGACCCCGGCCGGGCCCGAGGTGCCGCAGTACTTGACGCCGTTGACGGTGAGGTGGTCGTAGGGGCAGTCATTTGTGGGGTCGCCGTCGCCGTCGGAGTCGTAGGAGGGGGCCTCGTCACCCTCCACGTCAAAGGCGATCACGTCCAGCCCGCGACCGGCGGCAGGCTGTAGATGGTGCAGCCCTCGTCGACCGGGTAGTCGTTCGGGAAGTCGGGCGAGGTGGCGCACGAGCCGCCGTCGGTGATCAAGCACGGGCCGGTGGTGCGCTCTAGGAGGGGGGGCGGCGGCAGGGAGGGCATGCCGGCAGGGAGGGCGGCGGCAGGGACGGCGACGGCGGCAGGGACGGCGGCAGCAGCGGCGGCGGCGGCGACGGCGGCAGGGACGGCGGCTGCGCAGCCCAGCACACCTGGAATAAGGGGAGGGGGGGGGCACCGGGCCGCCAGGAGCACCAAGAGGACTCCTCATGGCTGCACTCCAGTGGGCTTCGACCGGCCTCGGCTGGGGGGCGGGTTGTCCCGGTTGCGGACGCGTTGCAGCCCCCTGGGCGTGGGTCAGCACCCCAAAACTGCCCCTCGGCGGCATACAGCACTGCCAGCCAGCCTCTTCCTCCTCCTCAAGGGCTGTACTATGGCCATATTGCGCCGCCTCCTACTGGCAGCCGGGCGGGCGCGCGCCGCGGGCGCCTCGGCGCGCGCACGGCTCGCAAAGTTCGAACGAGTACTGCCGCCCGGCCGCCTCAAGGCTGCCGGGCGGCAGTACTCGCCTCGCAAGGCGCGCACCGGCTGCTCTGGCTGCTGCGCCGGCGGCCGCTGCGCTGGCCGCTGCTGCGCTGGCTGGCGAGCGGTACGGCCGCCGGCGGCCGCTGCACCCGCGCTTCCCTCGCGGGCGCCGTCGCGCCGCGCGCGCCCAACTCTGCTGGCACACGGCACGCGTCGTCACTCAGCCGCGGAGAACAGGCGGTGCTGTGCGCGAAGCGCGCGCGATCTCGTACTTTTAAGGCTGGATCCGGCCATTCCAAGGGTATACCTTTGAGAATCCCCAGCGTCCCTCCCTCCTAGTCACACTCTCAATATCTCGACTATCCAACATGAAGTGCTGCGATCGGGAGTGCCCCATTTCTTTTTTCCTTTCTTTTTTTGGGTCCTGTGGGCACCCTACCATCCTGACCGTGGAACCCCAACTTCAACCGGTCATATCTCGGGCGGACTGGCACCTCAGGAGCTCATCCTGGGCGGTTTGGGGAAGTCTTGGGGGTGTACTTGAAGGTGGGAAAAAGAGTTTTGCACGAGATCTTAACCGGGGGGCAGTCTGAGCACCGTGAAAACAGCGGCCCACAGCTTATTTGTCAATGCCTGACGGCAAGAAGCGTGAGAAGCGCAAGGCCAAGCGGGCGGCCAAGCGGAGGCTCAAAGAGGTGGCTGTTCCCGAGCCGGCAGAGCCGGCAGAGCT
>NW_005194805.1:0-1159 GCF_000372725.1 Emiliania huxleyi CCMP1516
CGTCGACGAATCCGGGCCCTGCCCCCCCCCTCCCCGAGGGGAGACGAGAGCTAGCCCCCCCCCCACGAGCGGGGTGGACGGCCGACGCGTGGAACCACGGCTGGAACGGCCTTACGGCCGCAGGGGCAGGGGGCATCCCCCGAGGCCCCGCCCCAGGAGCTGCGGCGGCCGGCACCGCCACCAGGTCCGCCCCCCCCACCACCGCCTCCGCCCCCGCCGCTGGAGCGACCGCTGGGTCGAGGGGCCACCCCTGAGGCCCCATACCAGGCGGTGCGGCCGCCAGTGCCGCCACTGTTTCCGCCACCCACACTGCCACTTCCGCCCCCGCCGCTGGAACGGCTGCAGGGTCGTGGGGCCGCCCCAGCGGCTCCACACCAGGCGTTTTGGCCGCGAGGGCCGCCACCGTGCCCGCCACCCCTGCCTCCGCCTCCACCCCCGCCGCCGGCGGGGCCGCCACCGTAAGGACCCACTCGGAATAACCTGGGGGACCCGGAACCGCCCCGCCGGAGGCTGGAGTACCCGGGAGGAGGAGCTGGGGGAGGGGAGTTGCCGCAATACGATAACGGGCCCGCCGGCGAGCCGGAAGGCCGAGGCCGGAGGGCCCCAGGGGGGGCTTGGGGTCAGCTGTCGGAGGAGGCGAGGGATGAGCTGACGCGGCCTCTGCGAGTGGAGTCGGGACGTACGAGCTCACAGGGGGAAGGCCCGTCGCAGTGGCAGCCGGATCACCGCGACCTTCGACAGGGAGGGCCACGCCTCCCCGAGCCTGAAGAGGAGCCGGCGGAGGGGGGGGGGGCGAGCCGAGGACGATAGAGAGGCCGCGGGTGCGGGCACGACTCGTCGACCAGGGAGAGCGGGCCCGACCTCCCGGGGATGGAAGTGGGTGGGACCCAATGCCACCGTCCTCGCCCGGGGAGACCCCGGCCGGGCCGTCGACGCTCTCGGAGGCTGCGGTACCAGCCGAAGGCGAAGCGGAGGCGAGGCCACAGCCGAGGAAGAGGCATCAAAAACGACGGCGGAGGCAGTCTGGTAACGCCCGGAAGGCGAGCCAGGGACCGGGACGGGCCGAGGGCTCGCCCCGACAGGCGAAGGAGGGGACTCTGGGACCGGAGTCGGGCGGGCGCACATGAGGCGTGTCCGTGTACGTACGTGGAGTACAGTG
>NW_005194804.1:0-1158 GCF_000372725.1 Emiliania huxleyi CCMP1516
GCCGGCATAGCCCTTCCAGCTCCGGCCGGGGGCTGCGGCGGCTCTCGACGCTCGGCGGGCAAGCTGCCTGGTGGCGGGCGGCGCTTCTAGTCGTGATTTTAGTGCCGCGTAGGTCGCCCATCGGCCACTTTTCGGGGGTGCGGCCGCAGCGCGGCGAGAAGGCGGCGCGCTCGGCCCGCTGGCGGAGGTGAAGCCCCCCAGAGCGGAAGCTGGCGGGCCGGGGGCGTCGGGCGGGTGCGCGGCGGCACCCGTGCCACCGGGACGGGCCGTGGTGGCCCGTGTGGCGGCCGTGAAGGGCCGTTTGGTGCGTCCCGGCGGCCTCCTGCACGGCGGCCGCCGGGGCCGGTTTGGACTGTGTTTGGGGGGGTGGAGTGGTCCGGTGGCCGGTGTGATGGTCGTTTATCACCCTCCTATCACCCACTTACCGCCCCCGGCCGTGGGGGCCTCTCCAGACGCCGCCATTTATGATTTCAAAGGGTCCTGCCGACGCTCATCACAGTGCGGCGGAGGGGCCGGAGCCGGCGCCGCGGAGGACGAGGATGGCCGTGACGGATCGGGACGAGCTCTGGGAGGTTCAGTGTCAGTGAGTATATTGTAGAGGCCACCCATGTGCACAATATCTTGACTGAGAGCTAATTCTGGGGAGGCGATGCCGGGGCCGTACAGCAGCTTGATGGTGCTGCGCCGGCGTGCGTCCCGCCGGCCGCCGGGGCGCCGGTTTGGACTGTGTTTGGGGGGGTGGAGGGGTCCGGTGGCCGGTGTGATGGTCGTTTATGGCCCTCCTATCACCCACTTACCACCCCCGGCCGTGGGGGCCTCACCGGACGCCGCCATTCATGATTTCAAAGGGTCCTGCCGTCGCTCAGTCCGAATCACAGTGGGGCGGAGCCTACCCTGAACGAATTCTTACAGCAGGCGCAGCGGTGTACACCTCCGGGGCGTACACCATCGCAACTGGCTCACCCTCGCCGAAGCTTTCGTCACCGAGGCGTCCCAGCGGGGCGGCCGCTGCAAGCCTGCCAAAGGCAGGAAGACTGGCAGGTGCAAGAACCACAAGTGCTGGCGCGAGGCGATCCGTTTCGTCGCAGTTAGCCAGGAGGGGGCTGGCGCCTTCCTGAATGCGATCCCCATGCGGGATGGTATGCGGGCCGCGGCGAA
>NW_005194803.1:0-1158 GCF_000372725.1 Emiliania huxleyi CCMP1516
CGCGTGAGGGTCGCGACGAGGTGAGGAGACTCGAGGAAGGCTGGCCCACGAAGCGCAGGAGCGGCGTGCAGCAGGTTGTTGCCCGCTGCGTCGCCGTCGAGCTGCCGCAAGCCGTAAGGGTCCCTCCGCCCGGCGCGTGCATCCTCCGGCCCGCCAGCCTCCTGCACGCCGCAACGGTGGATCTGCGCCGCAATCTCTGCGTGTGCGGCAGGCGGCACTGCGGTCGAGGGCGGCAGCTGCACAAAGCCGGAGACGACAAAGCGCTGGACGGCCTCGTCCGAGCAGAGGCCACACATCGACGTCTTGGCGCCGCGCTTGCGCAGGTGGCCGCGGCAGTGCGGGTGCAGCCGGTACTCGGGGCCCAGCAGCCGCGTGAGGGTCGCGACGAGGTGAGGAGACTCGAGGAAGGCTGGCCCACGAAGCGCAGGAGCGGCGTGGGAAAGCGCGAGGGTCAAAAGAATTTACGTTTGAGCAGAGGACTTCCAGGCCTCCCTAGGGTGGGCGACGGCTAGCGCACCACACACCTCTCCTTAAAATCCCTGTGTGGTGGCGGCGTGCCGTCCTCCCATCCCTCCCTTGCTTTGTCTGTTTTCTTTCTTTCTTTTCCAAATCCTGGGCAGCACGGACTTCCAAAATCCTGTGCTCCTCCCATCCCTCGTTGGTGCGCTGAGTACAACGCTCTTTCTCTTTTGGGATCGGGACTGGAATTTGGGCTTGGCCTACTGCCCCTATGTGTGTGTGTGTGTGTGTGTGTGTGTGTGTGTGTGTGTGTGCTGTGCTGTGCTGTGTGCCCGTACACGAGAGAGAACGTACACGACACTCAAAAGGTGTCGGGAGGGTCAGGTCAGCGCCGCCTTTGCAAACGGCACCTTGAGGCACAAGTCGACGAGCCGCTGCATCTGCTCGTCCTCGCCTGCCAAACGACAGCGAGCGAGTCACGAGGGGGAGGAGGGGCGGTGGGCGAGGGCGCGGCGGGGGCGCCCGAAGCTGCCCCCGTCCCACCAGGCGCGCCCGAGGCTGCGTTTCCGTTCATCCCCGTGCGCTCGACGACGGCCGCGGCGTCGGAGGCCACGAAGAGCAGCGGCGGCGGCTCGCCTACGGGTTCGCGTCCCGCCGTCGACCACCCGCCCCGACCGCCGTCGCGAGGAGCGGTGGCGA
>NW_005194802.1:0-1158 GCF_000372725.1 Emiliania huxleyi CCMP1516
GAACGGGGGCCCCCAAAATTTTGTCAAAAGGTGGGCATAAATTCGTTTGGACGCGGAGGGATCGGCTGGCCAACTGGGGGGTTCTTGCCGGGAACATGCTTGTTCCCCAGGTTCGGTTCGGAAAGGCGGTGAAGGGGCCCCCAAGCCTTTTTGCGCCCACGGGTTGGGGGTAGAGAGGGGTCACCAGGGTTGGCAGTTACGCCTATAGAGCAGTGCCGCGGCGGCGCTCAGGGCGTGCAAGCGGTGCGGCCCGGCGTGTGCCGCCTCGTGTCTCGCCGGGCTCGCACGGGCACGCGAACTTGTGGGTGAACACATTCACCTGCGACGCCCAAGGCGCGTGGGCGGTAGGGCAGCTGCGGTCCGGCGGCGGTGGCAGTTGGGACGGGCAGCCGACCCAACCTTGCTCAGCGACTCTGGCAGGCCGTTTGGCCGCAGCGGGACCTTGCAGCAGGCGGGCTTGGTCGCGGCGGCGTGCAGAAACGTAAGCAGCTCCCCAAAGACCACGTCGAGGTCGGCCCACGCCCACCACTCGCGCCCGGCGAGGTGGCGAGGGAAGAGCGCAGGAGCAAACGGCTTGATGTCGTTGGCCTTGTAGGTCCAGTTGTAACGCACCGATGCCTGGCCCGCGCCCGGCTCGGAGATTAGCACCGCGAGCCGCTCCTGCAGCGCGGCGTATGCGACCGTCTCAAACGCGACGTTCGGCGGCCGCACTGGCGGCGGCGGCTCGTCGCCGATGACTACAAATCCGACGCCGGTGTTGAGCGCCATGGACTGGAGCGTGAGCGGCATCCACGGAGGCCACGCGCCGAAGAAGACGATGTACACGACGAGGATGGAGCCGGCGGCCTCCATGTCGACAGAAACGGGCGCTGGCGGCGGCTGGCGCGGTGTGTGTGGCCGAGCGGAAGCCGCCAGCGAGCCAGCGCCGGCGGCGAAAAAAGAAATTTTCGACCAACACTGGGCCGTGCTGCGAACCTGCTAAACCCCTACGATTTTGAACGAGTGGGCGGTGCAGGCTGTCTGTTTACAGGCGCCGTCCGCCCGCGCGCGCGCCGACCCAACTCCGAGCACGCTCGCTCGCCGCTGGGCGGCGCGCGTCCACAATGCGTCGGCAACACGACGCAGGAGCTCGCTCACTGCTGCTGCGGCGGCGGCAGC
>NW_005194801.1:0-1158 GCF_000372725.1 Emiliania huxleyi CCMP1516
CGCAAGCTCGCACTGCTGCGGAAGTGGCGGCGATGCGATCACCCGCGCAGGCGGCTGCTGCGTCACGCTACGCGGGGGGGGTGGCGGCGACGCGCCCTGCTCCAGCCTCCTCGCATGCAGCGCCAGCCTCGCCACCGTCCTCGCACTCCTCTGGGCGCTCCTCTGGGCAGAGGCTGGGAGGTGCGGTCTCGGCTCGCTCCAGCCAGCGACGCGAAGTTGGGTTGGCTGGACTGGGCGTGGCATGACGAAGGTCATCAGCACCACGAGCATGAGCGAGCCGGCCAGCAGCAGCCGCGAGATCATCCGCAAAAGCAGGCGCCGCTGCTCGCTGCGGCGGATGACGGGGCTGCAGCAGCACGACCTGGGCTTGCGCGGCCCGTCACGACTCTGCGCGGGGCTGAGCGGTGTACCAGTCCCGGTGCCACCCTTCTCCGGTGTGGGCTCCAGCACGTGCTTCGCCATGGCCGAGTGCCCGCTGCTCCAGAAGTTTGAAGGAGGGCCTTTTCGGTGCATCTCCAGAGCGCAGAGACGGCCGCCGAGAGAGCCCTGGCGAGGTAGAGCTGCAATAGCTGCCTGTGTCAGTCTTGGAGAACCCTGTCCACGCCTGAGGATTCTGCACTAGCGATTCTGCCACCCAAGACAGGATTCTGTATGCGGAGGCTCGAGAGGGATTCGTGTCCGTTTCTTCTGATTCTCACTCTCCTTTTCCGGTTCTGCCTACTCGATCTGATTCTGCCCGTCCCCTTTCCACGCACTCAGCCTCCGGGCAGGATTCCTCACCCAGCTTCCGTTTCTGCCTAATCGATCTGATTCTGTCCGTCCGATTCTCGCCTTATCAGATTCTGTCGCGCGGTTGCGGTTTCTGCCTCCGGATGCCGGAAAGCGAATTTTCCCTTGGCCCGCCGATTTCTTGGCAACCCGGCCGGACTCTCGTTTCCTGATTCCTGTTTTTGCCCGTCGAGGGGCGGTAGCCCGGCCGGCCGGCCATCTGGGCATGCTCACGCAACCAATCACGCTCATGTGTACGCGCCGTATCCTCCGCGCCACCCACTTTGCCATCGAAGTGCGCTCCGCGCTCCGCACAGTACAGTCGCTTTTGAACGGCGGCTCATCACACGTGCGTCAGAGATCTCATGGGCGGTGGCATGGTGGAGCCAG
>NW_005194800.1:0-3191 GCF_000372725.1 Emiliania huxleyi CCMP1516
GCTCGGCAGCAGGACTGTGGGGAGGAGGCGTAGGCCGCCGCAGCGCCGCCGCCGCGCGGAGAGGGCGGCGGGGGCAGGCTTGCTCGGGAGCGGCGGCGGGGACGGCGGGGCCGAGGGGGAGTCGGCCGAGGGGGACACGGCGTCTTCGGAGGCGATGGAGGAGAGTAGCTCGTCTAGTCCGGCGTCAAGCCCGGGCTCGTCGGGGAGGAAGGTGGGGAGCTTGTCTCCGGACGAGTAGCTCGGCCCGCTGGTGGAGGGCGAGTGCTCGAGCCCAGCTGCGTCGAGCCCACACTCGTCGAGCAGCGAGGCGGCGCAAGGCGAGCCGGTGCTGCTCGAGCGTCCAGTGTACGGCGAGGCGGGGCGGTCGAGCAGCGAGGCGGTGTCCGTCGCGGAGCTATGGGAAGCGAGCGGCAGCGGCACAGCCGAGTGCGCGAAGCTGAACGGCAGAGGCACGACAGGAATGAGTGTGCGGGAGATCTGGAAGTCGACGCGGTCGCCGAAGTTCGAGAGCTCGGCCAATCCGGGCAGCGGCACCGGGCTCTCGTCCCGCAAGACCACAAGCTTCGCGCCCGTGCAGTCTGCAGTCTGGTTCACGACTCGGAACGCTGGCATGTGCGACGTACGCGTCGGCTCATTCCAGACCCCACCCGTCTTACGGTTGACAATCACCGCGCTGTCAACGCCGACCGGTATCCGAACCCTCGACACGGGTACGCTCACGCCCCTCTCCCTGCATCGCCGGCAAAAGTGCTCACGAAAAGCATTCTTTGTGTTTGGCGGCAGCGCCTCGCATCCCAGCTCGCCGCCCGAGATGGCGTCGCCCCAGCACATCTCCTTGAATTGGTGGCGCTTGCGCTTTGGCGATTCGGTGGACGCAGTGCTCGCGAGGAGCGTCGTGTCGAGCATCGCCACAGGTTGTTCATTGCGCTATGCGAGATCGCCGTCGCAACGGGGGTTGGGGCCTGGCGAGGTACTTCCAGCCTGCTGTGGGAACAGCTGACGCAGTCTCGCCGAGGCTCGCCCCAGCAGGCGTGACCTGCCTCAGCAGTGCCAGGTCGGCCTGACTCGGCGCTCGATTCAGCCTCCGAGGCCCGGCATCTGACCAGTGGGTGCACTGGACAGACTCGTGGAGGTGGTGGCAAAAAGTCCGACGCGACGCGTCCACCCGACTGCGCGGCTTGACGGCTGTCGTGCTGCGGGCACGACAGCCGTCAAGCTCTTGCCGCCGTACCGGTCGGCTGGAGACGCGCGCGCGCGACTCCCAGGGCAGTCTTTGGCATGGCCTCGCCTGCCTGCGCACCCGTGCGTGCATGTCGCGCGCAAACATGGTCCTGCACGTTGGCGCTGCCCACCATTGCGCCATTGCGCGCATGTGGACACGACCGTCGGTGACCACAGCAGCGTGTGCGTCTTGTGATGTACATGTATTTTAGCTCTAAAACTCGCCCGGCGAACACCGACTGCGAGAGAGGGATCGCACGCGCGCGGCGCGCCAGCAGCAGCCCGGGGGGAGGGCGCGCTCCGTCTCTGCCTCTGCGCAGAGCTCTGGGCAAGTGCGTGTGAGGCGCGCAGAGCGCGCGTCCGTTGCACGGTCCGACTAGGGCACCAATCGGCGCCGAACGCGCGCGCCAGAGCGGGCTGGGGTCGCTTGGTACATGCCCTGGCGCGCGCCAGGACGGCTGCCGAGGGCCTGCGGCAGGGGGCGAGAACGAGTGAGGACCACCGAGGACCACCGCGAGACCGGGCGGGATCTGCTCTGGGGCGACAGGGGATGGTTGGGTATGCGTGGCTACGGGTACTATTAGGTACCACTGGAGATCTGGGACCCTTCTCGGGCCCTCTCGAGCTCTGGCGCAGCGCTGCGCTGCAGGCTGTGCGAGTGGTGTGACGGCGCGCCTCTCGGTGGTTGGGCGTAGGTCGTGCCGTTGGAGGCCCGGAGCCGCGGCGGCGAGTCGCGCATATTCGTCGCCGGCGCGCGCGCCGGCTGTGAACAAACGTAGTCGAG
The DNA here is from genome assembly GCF_000372725.1 of Emiliania huxleyi CCMP1516. Taxonomy (NCBI): domain Eukaryota; phylum Haptophyta; order Isochrysidales; family Noelaerhabdaceae; genus Emiliania; species Emiliania huxleyi. The sequence continues at coordinate 2,006 of NW_005194800.1, forward strand.
AGGGGGACGCACGCACGCCCCTTGAAACGAGGCTCGGCCGTCCCACAGACTTGACGAGGCGAGACACGCCTCTCAGGTTGACTCGGCCAGACAAAACCCCGAGAGGCGTGGGAGTACCTCGCCAGGTTGGGGCCGGGGTTCCGGTGACCACCCCAACGGCCCCCCCTCTCATGGCTGACCCTCATGCCTCTCATCCGACAGCCAGGGTTCGGACTTTTTGCGGGATATGGTACCCGCGCAACCCACCTCGAGACCATACCCCCCCGCCTGCTGACAGACCCAGCCTCCCGGCTGCCGGCCTCGCTCGGGCGGTCAGGAGAGAGAGAGAGATTTTTAGCAATACCAAACAACTCTAACACTCACACGTAATTTGGGGCCTGGAGCCCTGTTCACGCTTTTTGTTTGTCAGGAGTGTGTGAGAGAGAGATTTTTAGCAATACCAATTGATTGAGTGTGTGTGTGAGAGAGAGATTTTTATTAACCAACAAGAAATCACGACTCTCACAGTGATTTGGGCTCTCTCTTGTGTGTGTGTGTGTGTGTTCGTATCAAGAATACTCACTCACTCACTCGGGCGGTCAGGACCATACCCCCCCACCCTTTGGGCCGCGAGGGTACCATACCATACCCCGCACCCCGGGAACAGTCGTGATTTCTTGTTGGTCTTTAAAAATCTCTCTCTCTACCCCGGAAAAAGTTGGAAGCCAGGTGTGTATTCTCGAGGTTCTCGAGGTGGATGGATATCCTTTGGCCGCGTTGGGTAGCGAGCATTGGTGAGAGAGAGAGATTTTTTTAGCAATACCAAACAACTTGTTGTTTTTGTTGCATTGGTGTGACGCGATCCACGCAGGCGTGTTTTCTGACGGCCGACCGTCAGTGCACGGAGTTGCCCACAAGTTTCGCGGGAGTGACCCCATGCGTCAAACCCGCGACGTAGCGCGGGTGGGTTGGAGAGGGCTCGCTGCAAGGAAGGGCGGTGGAAGAGGTCGATCCTCGTAGTCCGCCCCGTTCCTCCCCATCGGGCCGCATGAGCGGCCACGCCTCGCAGATTCGTTTCTCGCGCCTGGGTCAGGCGCGCGGGGCATCCCCCGGGTCGCTCGACCAGCGATCCGAAGAGTGGCCGCTATGAGAGGGAAAGAGCGGGGCCCTCGACGCCTCTGTCCGGCCCTCCGAGGGGGGGAGGGAA
>NW_005194800.1:4828-9607 GCF_000372725.1 Emiliania huxleyi CCMP1516
CGTCGGCACCAAAATCAGTGGTCTCACCGGCGAAGGTGTATTGGGCTCGAAGACGCGGTGAACACAACCGCCTCGAGCGTACCGCTCAAACACGAGCCGAGGGTGGAGGGTGGGGCGGCGGCGAAGAGGCGGGAGAGCTGGGTCCGTGCGCGCTGCTGCTGGGGGGGGTACCGCTGCTGCTGGGGGGGGGTACCCCCCCCCCAGCAGCAGCGCGCTGCTGCTGGGGGGTCAAGCCCCCCCCCCCTAGCAGCAGGGATGGCTTTAGATGTGCAGGGGGGGTAGCGAGCAGTGTGCGGCCGCTCGAGATCTGACGCGGTGACGGCTGTGACCGCGCCGGACAGGCTCAAAAAAAGGGTGGCGAGCATTGCCATTGGTCCCGCTGCATGACGCGCACTAGGAGCCGCCGCCGCCTCTCTCTGGCGGCATCCAGATAGAGGCTGCCCGGACAGCCCGGCGGCGTGGCAAGCACCCGCGCGCCACAACGAGGCAGCGTGGCGGGCGACGCCTCGGGCCATGACTGTCTTTGCACACACAGCGGCCGCGCTACATCGCGCTCGGCTCTCGCGCTCCCCGGACTGCTACCCCCACTGGGACACAGTGTATGTCTGAGTGTCTGAGCTCCGACACTGCTTTACAAATAAGCCAGTCTTCGACCATCGACCAGGTAGGTGGGGGACCAGGTGGTCCGTGCACCAGGTGCAGCTGCAGGTCGTGCACCTCGCAGGTGGAGACGGGTGCAGGTAAGGTAAGGTAAGGTAAACTTCTCCACACACCACAGTACCACAGAACACAAAGTGGTGGGGCAAGGGGGGGTGACCCTCGCATCTCCACGCCCGGGACACGGGCTGGAGCCCGGTCAGTGCAGAACTTGGTTTGTCTCATGTCTGCTGGAGGTGGAGCTCCCACACCCGCACACGTGTTCTGACATAGACTTGGCCAAGGAAGGGCACCAGGAGAGAGAGAGCCGTCGGAGCGGCCGCACACTGCTCGGGACCCCCCCTCGCCTGCACATTTAAAGTTAGCTCCCCCCCCCCCCCCCCACCCCACCCCACCCACCCACGCACGCACGCACGCACACACCCAGCTGCACGGAGGAGTGTGCCACACGGGGCGTTCACAGCTGCAAGCCCGCCTGAGTGTTCCCGAGCGACAGCTGCAAGCCCGCCTGAGTTTAGGGCCGAGCTTTTTGCTATCATTCACAGCTGCAAGCCCGCCTGAGTTCGGAGGGCCGAGCCTTTGCTATCATTCACAGCCTTGTTATTGAGAAGATAATACGTCCTATGGCGTTGTGCGCTGGTCTGTGTGAGGTTCACAGCTGCAAGCCCGCCTGAGTTTAGGGCCGAGCTTTTGCTATCATTGAGGGCACGTCCCCTTCGACACGGCCTGGTTTTCTTCTCAATACAAGAAGCTGTGTGCGTCCCCGATTATGCGCGCATTGCTTCAGCCTGCGGCCGGCCTGTCACGCCACGTGCTGCGGGGACAAGCCCGCACACTCGTGCCCGCGCCATCCAAGGCGTGGAATCCTGAGCGCGAGCCCCCCTCGAAGTCGATTTCGGGCACCATCAACCTCTCCATCCGACTGCCCGAAGAAGCTGTCTTGCACACTCAAGGCACGGCCGGCTCGACGCTGTACGACGCCCTAATGGCCGCCGATCTGAACGACGTGTGGCCCGGCGGTGCGTGCGGGGGCGCCTGCAACTGCTCCACATGTCGGGTGGAGATCGATGTCGCGCCGGCTCCGCTGCTGCCACGAGAGGACGATGAGTTGGACATGCTTGACAGCGCGGCGGCGGCAATTTCGCGGCAGGCGGACGCGGCCGGCGAGGACGGGGCAGCCGTGGCGGAAGTATACCTGGCGGATAAGTCGCGCCTCGCCTGCCAGCTGGTGCTTCGGGAGGAGGACGACGGCCTCGAGCTCACACTGCCAGAGGACGTGCTGAACATGCTCGAAGTGCCGCTCTGGCTGCGCGGCAGCAGATGAGCGGCAAGGGAGGCGCCACCGACTTGGTGAGGCCGCGAAGTGTCAGCGAGCGTCTTGCGGATCTGCCCGCCTCTACCGCACAGGCGCCGGACGGAGGCAGGCAAACGGGGGGGGGGTATGGGGGCCTCTGGCCGCACCCTCTCCCGGCCACCGACAGTCGCTTGTGCTAGCCGGCGGTTCGTCTGCGTTCGTTTTCTCCGGCTTGAATCAAAAGAAACCTTGACACCTACACAACACATAAGGTCTAGTAATGCAACCTAAGCGAAGGTGAAAGTCTAAAGAATAGGAGAAAGAGGGTCAGGGAGAAAACGACTTACTCTCGAGTGTACGCGACCCCGAGTGTGTGTTAGGCGGGATGGGAGAGAAAGGACACCTGTCCCGGCTAGCACCTCTCCGCGCAACTCAATTCTTTTCGGTGTGCACACCCCATTCTTTTCCTTAAAATCCCACACAGCGGAGGTCAGCCGCGCGGGATTTATTTTCCCAGTATGTGGTTCTAACGAACATACCCGAACACTGCTGACCGCATTTTCGGCATTTATTATTCGGGAGTTTTCTGAAATTCTTTTCGGGTGTACCTGTGTTAGTGCAGTGCGCGCCGGTCCTGTGCCCACATGTGTGCTTTCGAACTTGAAGCACTTGGAGCACTTGGAGTGCAGTCATTAACCTCACATCCAGGGCCGGGGAGCTAAGAAGCGCACCCAGCGAGCCAGATGATCGGCATCGGGTCACGGGCTAGAGAGCCCTAGCCCTGGGGGGTGCGCGTTCCTTCGCAGGGAAGGGCCGTAAAGTAAACACGGTTCTCCGAGGGTTAGTCTGCGCTTTGGGTTTCCCCTAGCGGCGGAGCGCCCCCTCTTACTCGGAGCTAAGAAACACCAGACACGCACACGACGTACATCCTCACTCGACGTCACCCCTCAGGGCCCCTCCGTTCGGCCTCCCCACCCTCGATTCAGAGGGGCTCCCCTCTCTTCCCGGTCCTCCTCCCGGCTCGCTTTCCGCTGGGCAGCGGCTGCGGAGCCCGCGTTCCCCTCTTATACTTCTTCGGCCGCGGCCTCGCCGCCGTCTCGCCTTCTCTGCCTGATACTGTGTTGACTCCGCCTCCGGCGATCCCGTGCCCGACTCCCCGGGTGAGGGCGGCGGCATTGGGTCGTGTCGCCTCCCCTCCCCAGGGGGTCGGGCCGGAGGCTCTCCTTGGTCGACGAATCGCGCCCGCATCCGCGGTCTCTCTATCGTACTCGGCTCGCCCCCCCCCCCCCCCCCGCCGGCTCCTCGTCGAGCTCGGGGGGTCGCGGCCCTCCCTGTCGTAGTTCACGATGGTCCGGCGCATGCCGCCGCGACGGATCTACCCGCGCCGGCGAGCCCGTACGCTCCAACCCCATTCGCAGGGGCCGAGTCAGCTCGTCTCTCGCCTCCTCCGATCGATAGCTGACTCCAGGCCCCGCCCGGAGCCCTCCGGCCTCGGCCTTCCGGATCGCCGGTGGGCCCGCCGTCGTCCTGTGGCGCCTCCCCTCCCTCGGCCCCCCCTCCCTTGGGCACGTGGGCACCACCTTGGAGCACTTCGTATGTGTTACCAGGGCGCTCGTTGCTCCTCCGTCTCTTTGTATCTTCCATATACTGCGTTTATCAGAAGACGTATGGTTCTTGCACTTGTGCAAGATTGGGCGTCTTCTGCCGCAGTCCCTTTGATGGGAGGCCCCAGGGTGGGGGCCACCTCGAACCCCTAGCCAGGGATTCGAGCGGAGGGTGCCCCGGATTCATCTATCCGTTGGGCCCCGGTACATTCATTAGAACTGATCACTTTGCGCAGCAGCCGTCCCTTCGCCGACTGGACGGCAGTGCGCTGCGCTGTCGCTCTGTCGAGCACGCTCTCGTGCTTCGTTCGTGACCCACCCTGTCCCACCCGTGTGTGATCAGTGTCTACAGACGGGGGGGGAGTATCTGAGTATCTTTGGCTCACGCCAGGGCGCTCGTTGCTCCTCCGTCTCTTTGTACTCGAGTATCTTCCATATATACTGCGTTTATCAGAAGAAAGACGCGTATCGCGCAGGCGAGTTAACGGGCGGCCGATATGCGGGAGAGAAAGGACACCTCTCCCGGCTAGCACCGCTCCGATCTTGGAGCACTTGGAGCACTTGGAGTGCAGTCATTAACCGCACATCCGATCTTTCTCAATTCTCTCGTCCGCAATTTCTTGCTTTCCTGGATCCTTTGCGGTGTTTGCGGTGTGCATCCATTCGATTCGAGACTACTGAGTCGATGCTCACCTACATCGTTCTCAGCTCAGTCACGTATGTGGTACCAAGAGCTGTCATGCTCGCCAAGCGAGTGAACTCGCCGGTCATGACCACTCCAAATCAGATGCCTGTCGCACAGCTGAAAGACGAGCTGGATGGTCTTGGCGTCCCGTGGCGTGGCGTGGTGTCCGAGAGGGAAGGGCTCGTCCAGGCTCTCGAGGAGGCACGCAGGAAACAGGCGCCGTCGTCTCCTCACCATGCTGCGTCGCCCATGCATAGCTCTGCGTCGCCCATGCCACGGGGCGCGAGTCCTGGCTTTGGCGCCGAGTCGCCCATGCCGGGTCGCGAGAAGGAGTACGAGTCCTACAAGGCAGGCACCGCTGGCGCCCGGCGCAGCTTCTACGACCTGCCGAATGAGGACTTCCGGCGGCCGTATGGCGCCGGAAGTGCTCCCGCGTCCCGCGACGGCTACGCTGCGCCTGCGACAGCACCTTCGGCTGCCAGTCCAGCCGGCGGAGCGCAGAGCGTCATTCTGCGGACGAGCGCGGCGGGCTCGTTTGG
>NW_005194800.1:9707-14886 GCF_000372725.1 Emiliania huxleyi CCMP1516
GACGATGGGCGCGCTGGCGGCCAGCAAGGCGGCGCCGGTGCGGTGCGAGGTCGTCCGCCGCTCCGGACAGCCGAGCGAGGCCGCGCCGCCCGCCTACTCCTCCGCCCAGAGTGCCGGCGCATCGGTTTGGCGGAGCGCGGCGGACGAGGCCACGCACGGCGGACGAGGCGGAGGGGCTGGCCCCCAGCCGCACGACTTCAAGGAGGAGGAGTTTGGCGCAAGGTCACCCTCCGAGGCGTACCAGGCATTCAGGGCGGAGTACGGGTCTGGCGCAGGGGCCTCTGCCTCGCCCATCGACCCCGGCCACCGCGGCCGAGAGAGTTACGACGCGCCGGGCGAGGACCGGTCGCCGCAACGACACCCGGACGACTGGCGGGCGATGCCACCGCCGGGAGACCCGCAGGGGCACCGGCAGGGAAACCCGCACTGGGGCAGGGCGGCGGGCGTGGCTGGTGGCGCGGATGCCTCTCACCCCTTCGCCACCCGCGACGCGGCTCCCGAGGCGGCGGGGGCGGGTGAGGCCCAGCAGGAGAGGATGGCACTGCTCGAGCAGCAGGGAGCCATGCTCGCGGCGGCCCTCGAGGCGGCGACCCTGCGCGTCGCCGCTGTCGAGGCGCGGGTCGCCCTTGTCGAGGCGCAGCAGCACGGGACGCCGCAGCAAAAGTACTCGCAGCCGGAGTATCCGCCGCAAAGCATGGCGCAGCAGGGCGTGCCGCAGCGAGGCCACTGGCAGCGTGACGGCGGCCCGGCCACCAGACCGCAGGCTTCCAACGAGGCGTCCGCCACCGCGTGGTTCGCCAAGCAGTGAAACGAGTGTTTGGGGTGTTGTCTAGGTAAACGAGGGAAAGGGCCGCAAACCGGCCAGTCCAGGGAGGTGTGAAATGAAAATGCGTGTCTTCATCGCTCTGACACTTTCACTTCCGGGAACTCCTGACACTTATGAGTGCTGATGCGTGATGGATGATCTCCGTACTCCGACAACCCAAAACCAAAATGAAAATGCGGAGTGGCCCCCACTTTGGCGTGCAGATCCTACCTCTCTCACTGCCCGAACAACAGGGCGGGTCCGCCGCAGGTCCCCCACTAGTTTTGATAAATCTCATCTGAGCTCGCTGCTTCGGGGTACAAGAACTTTCCGAGAACCCCGGCGTGTCTTCATCGCTCTGACACTTCCGGGAATTCCCGGTGGTGGCTGCCGCTGCCACCTCCCTCCACCCCCCACGATGGTCGCTGTGGTCTACTGGTTTCGAAAGGTGCGCGCGTGCTCGTCCGTACTCTTGCCTCCCCGCTCCTTCCAACCGCCGTCCGACCCTAGGCGCTGCGCCTGCACGACAACCCCGCGCTGATCGCCGCCGCCGAGGGCGCGTCTTCGCTCTACCCAGTCTACTGCCTCGACCCGAAGACCTGCTCGCGCGCGCGCGGCGCGTGGACCAACCCCAACCGGATGCGGTTCCTACTCGAGTCGCTCGCCGATCTGGACGCGTCGCTCCGCAAGCTCAACTCGCGGCTCATTGTGCTGCACGGTGACCCGGTTGAGGCGCTGCCCGCCGCCTGCAAGGAGTGGTCCGCCTCGCGCCTGGCGTACGAGCTCGACTACGAGCAGTACTCGCTGCGCCGCGACAAGGCCGTGCGCTCGCAAGCCGAGCAGGCCGGCCTCGAGGTGGTGACGCGTGTCGGCCACACGCTGGTCGACCCCGAGGCGCTGCTGCTGCTCTCACGTGGCGCACCCGTCACGTCGTACGACAAGTTCCGCGGCCTGCTCGCCCAGGAGCTCAAGGCGCGCCCCGTCACGACGCTGCCGCCGCCAGCCTCGCTGCCGCCGCCCGGGCGCACCGCTGCTCCCCACGCCATCCCCTCCCTCGAGGAGCTCGGCCTCGAGCCGATGGGCGACGCGGCCGTCATCGCGCGCGGCGGGGAGGGCGCCGCACTCCGCGCGATGGAGGCGCACCTGCGCCGGCGCGACTGGATCGCCAGCTTCGAGAAGCCAAAGACCTCGCCCACCGAGATGCTCGCCGGCGGCCCGTTCGACGCGGGCGCCGGCCGCTCCACGACAGTCCTCTCGCCGTACCTCACCTTTGGCTGCCTGTCGAGCCGGCTGCTCTACGAGCGCGTCGCCGCCGTGTACGCGGAGGCGGCGCCGCGCCACTCGCAGCCGCCCGTCTCGCTGCACGGCCAGCTGCTCTGGCGCGAGTTTTACGTCTGCTGCATGCACGCGACGCCAAACTACCGCCGGATGGCTGGCAACCCGATCTGCAGGCAGATCTCGTGGGGCGAGGACGCGGCGCTGGTGGCGGCGTGGCGCGAGGGGCGGACTGGGTACCCGTGGATCGACGCCGCGATGACGCAGCTGCGGCGCGAGGGCTGGATCCACCACCTCGCGCGCCACGCCGTCGCCTGCTTCCTGACGCGCGGCGACCTGTGGCAGAGCTGGGAGACGGGCGCTGCCGTCTTCGAGGAGTACCTGCTCGACGCGGACGAGGCGATCAACTTTGGCAACTGGATGTGGCTCTCGTGCTCGTGCTTCTTCTACCAGTACTTTCGCTGCTACTCGCCGGTCGCCTTTCCGCAAAAGTACGACAAGCAGGGCGCCTACGTCCGGCACTGGCTGCCGCAGCTCGCGCGCCTCCCGGCAAAGTACATCTACGAGCCGTGGAAGGCGCCCATCGCGGTGCAGAAGGAGGCGGGCTGCATCATCGGGGTCGACTACCCCAAGCCCATCGTCGACCACCAGGCAGCCGCCGCCGCCGCCGCCGCCCCCCCCGCCTCAGCCCGCCCCCTCCTCGCCCCGCCACCGCCCTCGCCTCGGCGACACCCGCACGACCCGCGCCCACACGCGCCAGCGACACGCTCCGCAGGTGGTGTCCAAAGAGAATATGGGGAAGATGGCCGAGGCGTACGCGGCCCACAAGGCGGGCAAGGCGGGAGGGGGGCCCGCCGCAGGCAATGGCAAGCAGGCTGCCGCGGCAGGCAAGCAGGCGGCGGCGGGTGGCAAGCGCAAGCCCGCGGCGAGCGGCGGCGGCGGAAAGCAGAAGAAGCTCTTCTCGTGACTGCCCACCCGCGGGCCTCGCCCCAGGGGTCGGCGTCGATTTGCGCACACTGTTGCGCTCCGAGGAGAGTGAGGAGTAGGACGAGGAGTAGGACGGTTGTGAGAAAGTTATGTCTTGTCTACATGCTTATGCCATATCTTAAAGCCGTATGCACGCGAAACGCTCGACGACGCACAATGCTCAATGCTGATGGTCGAAAAGAGATGAACATCGCCTGCACACACTGGTCACTGCGCCACAACAACCGGGGCAAACAAAATCACACGGACCAACGAGCAACGATGTTGTATGCTTGTACCTCGAGGTTACAGGGGGAACAAGAAGATCCTGTGGTGTCAAAAAGGGTCGCATACCCAAGCTACAGAGGACGGGATTCGAACCCGCGCCCCTTACGAGACTGGAGCCTTAATCCAGCGCCTTAGACCAACTCGGCCACCTCTGCATCTGGCAACGAGCTGCTGCCAACTGCGTGAACGAGCGCTGTGAATGCTCTCGCACCCGCAGCTTCGAACCAGCAGTCACTTCCACGGCACAAGGCCGTCGTCGTGTTTAGGCAAACATGCTCGCTGGGCTTGAAACGCTGATAACGCAAGTTGCCTATGTTGATGTGTCTCCACCAATCTCACCGGAAGCTCCGCGCCCACTCTCTCGAAGGGGTGACAGATATGCGTATCTCGACTGCCGTGTTGCGCCGTTCAGAGTTCGCCGAGCAGCGGTGGGCGAACGGGCTCGGTGTCACGCGTGAGATCGCCGTCGACCGCACGCCCGATGCCGCCCACCATGCACAAAATGCCGCGCCCTTCCGTTGGAGACTTTCGATGGCGGATCTCGCCGCGCCAGGCGGTCCCTTCTCCATGCTGCACGGCATCGACAGGAGCCTGACGCTCCTCGAAGGTACTGGCGTTACCCTGGCCGTCGATGGAGCGGCGCCGGTCGCGCTAGAGATAAACTCGCCCTTTGCTTTCCCTGGCGATGTGAAGACCGACTGCAACGTGGGCTCTGCAACGGGGCGAGACTTGAACGCAATGTGGGACCGGAGCCGCTGTACGGCGTCGGTTAACGTCGTCACCGCCCCCACAGCGGTCGATTTCCCCGTCGAGTCGGCAGTGGCGTTCGCCGTGGCCCTTGCCGATGAGGCCTCTTTAGCAATCTCTGGCAACGACAGTGGAGCCGACTGCATACCAACGCTGCTCGCAAAGGAGGACGCAATGCGAATGGACGTCGACTCCGTGGGAAAGGGCGCGGCTGGAAGCGCGACGCGTTCGCTACAGGTCCTCTCCGGCACGGTCTACGTGGCATTTTTCTGTGCGGAGTGAGGGGGCGTGTGGAGCCGTGATATCCACGATCAAGATCAGGCAATCGCGGAGGAGCTTGCTGGAGATGAGCCTTTGCGCGCCCTGTCTTCTGTGCGCGTCGCGCGTGCGGACGAGTCACGAGAGTTGCCGGGTTGGGGCACGGAAGGCGTAGAGTTTGCGGTTTGAGTTCGGCGTGTGTTTAGGTGTATGTGGCCGCCGGCGGGTCGCGCGGGGGACCGCGCGGGGTGGGGCTGGGGGCTGGGGGGTCGGCAATCGGCACCCTTGTGGTGGGAAAATGTATCGACTCTGTGCAAAGCCGGTACGGCATACGAGGGGAAATGGCGCAAGTGGTGTATCTGGCGGCGCCAAACTCACGCGGCTCATTACACTGCACCGAGGTGTTCGTGAAACGACGACGGGGGCTCGTGGGGCCTCCTAGCGTCGCTCGTCGCGAGGCTGACGCGGTGTGACCGGGACGCCCGACTGACGTCGAGGGACCCGACAGCCCACACGACCATCAAAGCGGCGCACCCCCAGCATTGCTCGCGCACTGCTTGGGGGGAGCAGGCAACTCGAACCCCCACACGCACACGTCCACGGTGCCGTTCGCAGTCTTTCGCACCTCCGTCATCTCCTCGGGCCGGTAGCACCATCGGGTACTGAACAACCTCTGAAAGAGGGTCGCGAGCACCGGCTGCTCGGACGTGCAGCCGAGCAGACTGGCCGCGTCTTCCAGCGACACGTGCAGCAGCGTGGGCTCGCGGCTCGCTGCGAGCGGCACCGCCGGCGGAGGCTGCCGCCGCGACCAGCGGCCCGCCGCCTCGCGAAAGGCTTCTC
>NW_005194799.1:0-1158 GCF_000372725.1 Emiliania huxleyi CCMP1516
CGGTGGGGCTGGGGGTGGCGGCGGCGGCGGTGGTGACCGATGGCGGCGGTGGCGGCGGAGGGAGAGGCGGCGTGGGTGAGGCAGGTGAGTTCGGCGAGGCGGGGAGTGGTGAGGGCGTGGACGTGAAGAACAGCTGTGGACTAGGTGACGGCGAGGACGGCGACTGAGAGGGCGGCAGTGGTGAGGGTGGCGGTGCGCCAGGCAATGCGAACGGCGGTTGTAGAGGTGGAGGCGGTGAAGGTAGAGGCAACGAGGGTAGAGGGAGCGATGGCGGAGGCGGCAGTGGTTTAGGTGGTGAGGGCAAGGGTGACGGAGGCGACAAGGGCGGGGGTGGTTTGGGCGGAGGCGGCGAGGGCGGAGGTGGTTTGGGCGGAGGCGGCAAGGGCGGAGGTGGTTTGGGCGGAGGCGGCGAGGGCGGAGGTGGTTTGGGCGGAGGCGGCGAGGGCGGCGAGGGCGATGGCCATGGCAGCGGCGGTGGCGGCGGCGGCGGCGGTGAGCACGTTATCCAGGCGGCACCCGGAAAGGCTATCGACGGTGTAGCGGCGCGACAGAGCAGTGGCAGCGCCACGTAGCACCAGAGCTCTCCGTCGAGGAAGTGGTCGTCGCAGCCGACGATTCCGGTCGTGATTGAGCCGGACGAGCCGTCGCTGTTGCATGCGCAGGCGATGGCCTCTGGTACCGCCGGCGGGAGCGGCGGAGAGGGCGGGCGGGGAGGGTAAGGGGGCGGCCGGAGAGGCGGCGGAGGCGAGAGCGGCGGGTCAGGTGAGCGATGGCGCATCGGGCATTGTCGTGCACATAACGTGGCGTGCGATTACTATCTACCAATTTGAATTCTTTTCCGTGGTGTACCTGTGTTAGTGCCAGACTGCCACGGGTCGGCACCTTGTTTTTGCTTTCGTGCGAGATTGCCCACAGTGTCGATGTGTCGTGCGAGAGAGAGAGTGTGTGTTTGTGTGTGTTTTGTCGTGCGAGCGAGGGAGTTTGTACAAGTCTTTTCAGGCAGGACGCCGCCACCGCCGCCACACGGGGATTTTAAGGAGAGGAGTGTGGTGCTAGCCGTCGCCCCGGGGGCGCCACCCTTACTCGCCCACGGTTTTTTCTGAGCTCTGTACGGCGGCTCGTACGTGCACGTCGACCTCATCCCGACCCAACTACAAA
>NW_005194798.1:0-1158 GCF_000372725.1 Emiliania huxleyi CCMP1516
TGGTCGGGGCGGCAAGGGTTTTCCTACCCTCACCCTGGGGGCTTTGTTGCAGGAGGAAGGGTCCAGGGCCAAAGGAGTTCCACGGCCTGGCAAAGTTTTCGGTCAAGCCACGTTTTTGGGTCTTTATTGGAAACCGGGGGGCTGGCCATCGTGGTGGCGATGGCGGCGATGGGCATCCAGCACCGCTCGCTCAAGATCCCCGCTCCCTTCTACGCCTTTGCCCCCTGCTCCATCTCAAACACCCTCTCCTCCTACGGGCAGTACGAGGCGCGCTCTCCCGCGAGGCCCGCACCGTGCTGAGGAGGAACGCACAGAGACTCGCAACTCCCGCCTGCCGACGCCGGCCGGCGGAGACGCTGCGCCCGCGCCCGCGCCTTCCTCTCCTCCCCTCCCCATCCCTCCCCGTACCTCTCGCCACCGCCACGCGCACCTCTCGCCACGGCAGCGCACACCTCTCGCCACACCTCTATCCACACCTCTCGCCACACCTCTCGCCACACCTCTCGCCACACCTCTCGCCACACCTCTCGCCACACCTCTCGCCTCGGACGCGCAGGCGCTGCACTACGTCTCGTTTGGGCTCCAGACCCTCTCCAAGTCGACAAAGGCGCCGCAGACCGCCGCCCCGCACCCGCCCCACACCCGCCCCACACCCGCCCCGTCACTTCCGCCGCCGCCGCCCCAACACTTCCGCCGCCGCCGCGCCCACACTTCCGCCGCCGCCGCGCCGCCGCCGCGCCGCTGTAGCCTGCCGCTGTAGCACGCCGCTGTAGCCTGCCGCTGTAGCACGCCGCTGTAGCCTGCCGCTGTAGCACGCCGCTGTAGCCTGCCGCTGTAGCACGCCGCTGTAGCCTGCCGCTGTAGCCCGGCTGTGGCACGCCGTTGTGGCCCGGCTGTGGCCCGGCTGGAGCCCTCCGCCCACCACCGGCTGCCTCTCTCCCTCCCCCTCTCTCTCTCCCTCTGCCTCTCCCTCTCCATCCGCCTCCGCCTCCGCCTCTGCCTCTCCGTCTCCCTCTGCCTCTGCCTCTCTCCCTCCGCCTCCGCCTCCGCCTCCGCCTCCGCCTCCGCCTCCGCGCAGCCGCCTGGCTCCGCTCCCGCTTGCTTGCGGCCGGCCAGCAGCAGCACGCACCGCGAGCGTGCGCCGCGCGCAGCCTTCAC
>NW_005194797.1:0-1158 GCF_000372725.1 Emiliania huxleyi CCMP1516
CACGCATGACGCACGTTGAGTGACAACGTCGGCGAGCTTCTGGATCAGGTTAGGTTGCCGGAGCACCGCCAACCCTCCTCTGAGTCAGACACGCCAATGTCGACTGCGCCCTCCTCCTCCCATTCGTCGACTGCGCCCTCCTCCTCCATGGGCTCGATCCGATTCCGCAGTGTGTTGTCCCCAGCGGCGGTGCTGCGCTGGAGGCGGCCGCGGGCACGCTGGGCTCGATCAGCGGCTTCCCCTCAAGTTGTGCCGAAAAAGCACGGATTTGGCGGACGTTCTTGGCTTCAATTTTACGGTTGCACTAGCTGAAGGCTTGCCCGGCTTAGATCGCCGCATTTCTGCACGGTATTCGGATTTTGCTATTTGTTCGTGTGGGGGATATATTGCAGATTTGTCAATGGTACCGCGTCTGCGACGCGGGCGCCTTGCGTGCAGAGCCCTTAGCACCCTTTATGTCTTGCGCGGTCAAAACGCACGGCTGCCACAGCTGTGACAGCGATGGGCTCGCCCTCACTGGCCCTCAGTCACTTGTGCTGCGGCTTGTGTGAGCGACACTGCTCGGCGACTGCTAGGGCGACTGCCCCGGCACACTCGACCGGAACACTCTCTGTCGGAGACCAATGGGTCTGAGGTAAAACCACGCTAGCGCTACCAGCGCTTGCTTCCTTGGTCACATCGGCCCCGAGGTCAGATCCTTCTACTCTGTTGATGACAACACTTGTCTCAGGGTGCGCTCCGGCTTTACACATTCACAGTACACACTCTTCAGCACAGACAGCACATCGGCTTTCGTTTACGGGGTGTGGACCGTGAGTTGACCAGGGGTTGTGCGCCGGGCCCTCCTGCTCGGCTCCAGCGAGTAGACAAGTCTTGTCACTAACAGAGTAGATGGATCTGACCTCGGGGCCGATGTGACCAAGCGCTGGTAGCGTGGTTTTACCTCACACCCATGGTCTCACAGTGTGCCGGCAGTCGCCGAGCAGTGTCGCTCACACAAGCCGCAGCACAAGTGACTGAGGGCCAGTGAGGGCGAGCCCATCGCTGTCACAGCTGTGGCAGCCGCACAGTAGGCTGTGTCAACTGTGCAGAGTGTGTGAGCAGCCGAGGAGCTGCTCTCCAGGCTTCAGGCGCAAAGAGCTGCATGCCACCGAAAGC
>NW_005194796.1:0-1158 GCF_000372725.1 Emiliania huxleyi CCMP1516
GAGCTGGCGCGAGCGCGCCGGGATCGCGCCAGGGCCGTAGCCAGGGCCGTAGCCAGGGCCCGGGTCACAGCCGCGGGGTCGGCGCCGGCGCGGCGACCGCCACGGCCCACGCCGGGCCCAGTTTTGTATCTTCTGGCCGCGCAGTCTCCGATTGGGTCGGGGCTGCCTCTTCGCCATCGGGTCGCCCCTCTCTGAACTGTCTCCACCTCTCGGCATGTGTGGTGTGCGTCTCAGAGCGAGCGAGAGGGTCAAATCGACAGAGGCGGGCCGTGGGGCCGAATCAGAGAGAGTGGACGCGTGTGAGAGAGACCGTGTGTGCCGGGTTCGTTATTACGATACACGAAGACGTCGCGAGCGTGGCAGTTTGGGACACGCATTCGCCCCACGAGTTGCATTCCGCTTAACATGTGCATGTGCATGCACACCGCACACGGCACGCGGGGGCGCGCGGCTCGTCTGAGAACCCGCCCGCTCGCTCTCTCCGCGCTGAACTCTACTTAGCACCGCACTACTCCGGCTACCAAAAGAGAAAGACCTTGAGGTACGTCGTACGGAAATAAATAAATAAAACGGACACCTCTACTGTGAGATGGGTAAAAAGGAACAGGTCCCCGCCCTTGCGATGTTTGTGCAGGGTTCTTTGTGGGTGTGGTCGGCGACTAGCCGGGGTCGTCCTCCCGATGGGGGACTAGCACTAGCCGTCTTCCACATGGTCCCTCGGGTCCCTGCTGCTCCTAATCTCTTCGTACGTCGTACGAAGTTGAGGTACGGCTCCTATTTACACACGTTGAGTAATGGAAATATCTAGTCTTTGCTGCTCCTAATCTCTTCGTACGTCGTACGAAGTTGAGGTACACGGCTCCTATTTACACACGTTGAGTAATGGAAATATCTAGTCTGTTTTAGAGATTGAGAGCTTAAAGATTTGAAAGACTCCACTCGGGTCTACACACTACAGTGCTACCCAGCGAGATTTGAGACCAGAGACTTGGAGAATGAGATTTCCCACACCAAAAGGAATCTGCGGTCCGAGTTCGCTCGAGATCCAAGATTTTGAGACTGAAGATTTGGACGGGGCCTTCCAACCTAGAGATTTGAGAGCTGAGATTTGGAGATTTGCGGTATGAATACTGACAAGAGCCTCGAAGCTTCTAGAAG
>NW_005194795.1:0-1157 GCF_000372725.1 Emiliania huxleyi CCMP1516
CGCATAGAGAATCCGCGCCGGAGCGCGCGCGTCGAGGGCGGCACGCGCTGCATGTCGGACGAGCTCGACTGCCTGAAGCGCAAGGGAGGTGTCGCGCGCGAGGTGTGGCGCGACATGATGACCTCGAGCACGGCGGCGGCGCTCGAGGCGCAGGGCAAGCTGCAGCTGCGCACCGAGCTGAACGAGGTGCTGCTGCTGCACGGCATCCCACGGAGCTCGCTGCTCACCGTACTCGCTAACGGCCTCAACGAGCGCTTCAGCGGCACGCACGCGGGCGCCGCGTTTGGGAATGGCGCATACCTAGCGGAGGATCTTGGCAAGGCGGACCAGTACGTCGACGCCGACGCCAACTATGACCCGGCGAGCGACCTTCACCAGCGGCTCTACGGCCGGTCGTACCGCCACCCGGGCACCGCCTTGCACTATGCGCTCGTGTGCCGCGTCGCGCTCGGCCACCCGATCCGGACCAAGGACGCGGGAGCGCTGGCGAGGTCTTGCGACGATCCGAACGAGCGCGTCTTCCCCGTGAACGTGCGCGAGCTTGCCCCCGTGCCCAACTTGGCGCCGCCGATGCACTACCACTCGCTCATCGCGGAGAAGGGGCCGGGCCACGACCGGTACCGCGAGTTTGTCATCTTCCACGCGAGCGACTACATCTGCCCAGAGTACCTGATCGCGTATCATCGCGAGAACTCGTCTGCGCAGGCCTCTAGGGGCCCGAGCCGCTAGCGCCGTTTTAGCGTTTTTATTGTGCGAGACTGTAGTTTCTGATTCTGTCATCTCCAGAGTCCAATTACGCGTGTGACACACACACACACACACACACACACACACACACACACACACACACACACACACACACACACACACACACACACACACACACACACACACACACACATCGCTCACCCACGCGCACTGGGCCTTGCACTGGCTAGTGCCATTTCACTCTCTGACACACGCTAATCTTGAAAACGTCTCCAACGGAGCTCCGTGTTGCATCCAGCGCCCTCCCCCGCGCTCCCTGCGGCCATGGCCGATGATCCTAGTATGAGAGGTCATCTGGCTACCGCGAGAGCGACCCAACTCGTCGACATCGTCCGATGATGGTGCCTCAAAGTCAGCCTTCGGAGGCTATCGTGGGGTCGAGCCGGCAG
>NW_005194794.1:0-1157 GCF_000372725.1 Emiliania huxleyi CCMP1516
GCCGGGGGCTGGTCGAGGGGGGTTTTCATCGTTTCGCGTTCGGGCGAATTGAGTTCTTTCGGATGGTTGGGCCCCCAGATTATTGCGATGTGGGGTGGTCGCATGCGCTGTCCTGCCCCACTAGTGTGATCCCTGGAGTGTGGACGATTTCGAGTTTGCGTTAAAGTAGCTTGAGCGGGATACATACATGGGTTGTTGCACGAGTATACTTTATATTAGGGGGCCCACAGCCCCAAAATCCACAAGTGTGGGATTTCGCGCAATCGCTTGACCCTGAATAGCTCGCTATGTACCTTTCGCTGAGCGCTGTGGTCGCCGCAGACTGGCTCCAAGGCCGAGCGTTTTTGATCTCTGGGTCAGTGGGCGCCCGCCCGCCGCCTCTGAGGGGGTCGGGCCCCCTAGACTGAAAACAAAAACAAAATGTAGAACCGACAAAAACAGCCTGCGAGAGCGGCGCTGCGCGCCGCCTACTTCGTGCGGCGGGTCGTGAGTGACCCCCACGACCACGGCATCCAAAAAAATGGAAAAGTAGACAATAGTCGGATGGGCACGAACCCGCGCAGCGCCGGCTTTGAGCCACGCGCCTCGATCTTCAGAGGCGCGTGCGCTGCCCCTTCCGGCAACGACGACGACATCGAGGGGATGTCTATTGTTGCGCGATGGCGTCATCCATTTCGTCAAGCCAGCTTCATCGTCGCCACCCTCGCCGCCGTCTCGCCTACGTCGCCGCCGTCGCTATCAGGCCCATTCATGATGCAGGCCCAGCCCACACCCCTGGCTCCTATGCCGACGTGTCCCGCGTGCTCCCCCGTCCGCCGATGTCTCTGCTGCCGCCCAGCGGAGCTCTGCAGCGGGCCCTCCTCGCCGCTTTCGCTGCCGCTGCATAGCGCGATGCATAGTGGCGTTAGGGTTTAGGTTTAGGGTTAGGTTTAGGTTAGGGTTAGGGTTAGGGTTAGGGTTAGGGTTAGGGTTAGGGTTAGGGTTAGGGTTAGGGTTAGGGTTAGGGTTAGGGTTAGGGTTAGGGTTAGGGTTAGGGTTAGGGTTAGGGTTAGGGTTAGGGTTAGGGTTAGGGTTAGGGTTAGGGTTAGGGTTAGGGTTAGGGTTAGGGTTAGGGTTAGGGTTAGGGTTAGGGTTAGGGTTAGGGTTAGGGTTAGGGT
>NW_005194793.1:0-1802 GCF_000372725.1 Emiliania huxleyi CCMP1516
AGAGGGGGATGTGGGGAGGTGTGGGGAGATGTGGGGAGGTGTGGGGAGGTGTGGGGAGATGTGGGGAGATGTGGGGAGAGGGAGATGTGGGGAGGTGTGGGGAGGTGTGGGGAGGTGTTGGGAGAGGTGGGGGGATGTGGGGAGGTGTGGGGAGAGGGAGGTGTGGGGAGGTGTGGGGAGATGTGGGGAGCAGACCAGTGTGTAGGTGAAGGCCCCTTGCGAGCGGGCGGCCAGGGCGGGCGGACAGGGCGGGCGGGCGGGAGGGTAGCAGGAGCAGCATCAGCAGCAGCAGCAGCAGCAGCAGCAGCAGCACAGGTTAGGCCAGCCGCGCAGAGGGCAGCGAGGCTGAGGTCAAAGAGCAGCAGGATGATGAAGTCACAAAATTGGTCGATTTCGAAGTTGCTCGAGACGGCCCGGAAATTGCCCCGCGCCGAAGCCCCGGTGTCGGCGCACCGCATCTCGGCCGCGAGGACCCGGTTACGCCGCCCAAACGAGCAGTAGGAGCTCGGGCACAACTTTGTCGACTAACAGGTTGAGGAAAAAATCGGCGAAGAAACGGCACCGGCGGTACGCCGGGACGAGCCCGGAGCGATCACATTGTTCAGAACCGCGGCGGCGAGCCGCCGCGGGCCCACAGGAGGGCTGGGAGGCGCGGCACTTTTCGTTGAGAGCGCCTTGGTTCTTGATAATTTTTCTTTGGCACGAATTCTTTTGTCTCCTCGTGACATTCGGCGGGCGCCGCCGGCGTAAACCGTCGGGGCCAGTCCCATCGCATATACATGCGCGATAAAGCCGACCGGGCGAGGCAAACAAAACCGGACCCGCAAGTGGCTGCCTCTGATTTGCCGCAGCGGCGGGGTTATGCTCGTCTTCTGGCTGGCCTCACCGTCGCGCCGCGCCGCTCAGTGGCAGCCCAGCCTCGCTGCTGGCGTTCCGTTGCGCCAGCCTCAAAGGCCAGCAATCTTGGCGGCGAGCGACAGCAGATGCGATCGATGCGCACCGGCGTCGGCCAATGTGCTAGCAAAGGCGCGAGAAAGGCCGTGGATGGTGGCGCTGCCTAGCTGCTGCCACGCCGGCGGAGCTTGGCACGGCCTGTGCGGCCGGTCGTGGCCACACTCCTTTAGAGAGCTTTTTTCTTTGAGAGCGCCTTCGTTGTTAATATTTTTTGGCGCGAATTCTTTTGAGCCCCTCCGCCTTCGTAATGCCGCACACTGTCTGCTATAGCCGCAGCCACTCCCAGCTGCTCGGTGTCTCAACCTCTCAAGTCTCATAGACCAGCGCAAAGCGCCATAGGACGTATTTTCTTGTATATAACAAGGTCTGTGAACAGAGTTCGTACACCGAGCAGCGGAGTCGGCTGGGGCTTCGGCTGGGGCATTACTGTCGTGGCGGCCGAAGAGCGGTGCTGGCCGCCGCCTCTCGACGGGGTCAGTGCGGCGCGTTCAAAATGCAGCCGCGCCGCCTCACCCGCGGCGCCTCTCGGCCGGTGACCGACGCCGGCACAGATGCCCACACAGCCCGGGGAACGGGCCGCGCCGATTGCGGCGCCTCTTCCTGCAAAGGTGGAGCACTGAGCGCGAGCGCGCATAGGCCCTCGCGCAGGGGCCCTTTTCCCCGAACCACCTGTGCCCGGGCCCTCCCCGAGCACGACGCGGCTTTCTTTTGGCGGGAACGCCCCGGGGCGACGCCTAATGCCGACCAAGGGCGAGCGAGGCGGCCGGCAGTTTCGCGGTCCGCATCGTGGCACTGCCGGCCTGGTATCCTGGGCGCCGCTGCAGCCCCAGGTGCTCTACGACATTGAG
>NW_005194793.1:3739-15062 GCF_000372725.1 Emiliania huxleyi CCMP1516
TTCTTGGCGGACGTCTCGAGGAAGGGGATGTTGACAGATTGCTGCGCGGAGGTGAAGGGGCGGGTGGGGGGAGGGGGGTGCGGCGTGAGCCAGGCGCGGCCGGCGTGCGGCGAGGCGCAGGGGGTCTAGCTGTCTCGGGCGAGCGTGCCCGGCGCAGGCGAGCCCGGCGGACGGCAAAAGCCGGGTGGGGCGAGCAAGGAGGAAGGGAGGGGGTGGGGTGGGGTGGGGGGGTGGGGGGGGGGAGGAGGCGGGAGGTGGAGGGGATTGGGAAGGTGGGGCGCGCAGCGCCGACCCAACGGGAGGGCGGGAGAGCTGGCGCGCGGGGTTTGGCATGCGGGGCGCCGCGCACCGCAAACTCCTTTGCCGCCTCCGTCTCGACGCTGCGCTTCGATGTCAGGTCGGACTTGTTGCCAACGAGGAGCTTGTTGACGTTCTCCGACGCATACCTGTCGATCTCGTGCAGCCACGTCTTGACCTGCGCCGTCCGGAGAGGCAGGGAGGGCGAGCGTTCAAGGCGCGCCACCCTCACGCGACGGAGAGGCACGTGCTGATGCGGCAGGACGTGGCAGGACACTGAGGGCCGGGCCAACTCACGTGCTCGAAGGTCTCGGCATCGGTGGTGTCGTACACCACGATGATGCCGTGCGCGCCGCGGTAGTAGCTGCTCGTGATCGTGCGGAAGCGCTCCTGCGTTGCGCGGTGACGGAAGCGCGATCAGCGCCGGCAGACTGCACGTCTTTTACTGACGTGTCTCTCTGCGTCAAACGGAATCTGGAAATGGGCGCGCGCGCGCCTGCCCCGCCGTGTCCCAAATCTGCAGCTTGATGGTCTTGCCCTCGAGCTGGATCGTGCGGATTTTCTGCGACGCGGTGGGCATCCTGGGTGAGCACAGCGCCGCAGCCGGGCAGCTGGGCGGGCGCGGCGGCGGCGCACGAAATCCACGCCGATGGTGCTGATGTGCGACTCGGTGTACGTGTCGTCAGCGAAGCGCAGCAGCAGGCAAGACTTTCCGACACCCGAGTCGCCGATGAGCACGAGCTTGAACACGTAGTCGTACTCTTGCTGGCTCTGCGCAGAGGAGTCGGCGCGGCGGTTTGGCGGTGCAGGCGCGCGGGTGTGTGGAGCGCGCCCGCGCGGCGCGCGAGGGCGCGGGGCGGGGGCGCGACGGCAGCTCGAGCGTGGCGGGTGCAAGGCGAGCGCGAGGCGGGTGAGCGGGCGTGTGGCGGGCGCCATGTCTTTTAGCCGGGTGAGCGGCGGCAGCTAAGGTGCGGGCGGTCCCCTCTTCTTTTTCCCCCCGGCCCCGGCCTCGCTGTGAGGGGTTGGGAGACAAAGAGGTACTTCTTTCTTGCAGGCACGCCATGTCTTTGTTTGGTTAGCCGGGTGAGCGGCGGCAGGCAAGGTGCGCGTTTTTTTTTCCCCGGCGACCGTCCGGCACACCTCAAAGATTCATTCCTTGCCCAGCTCAAACTCGGCGCAGTCTCGGCCGGCGCGCGCTCCTGCGCGGCCACCTAAATTCCCGAGTCGCTGCACCCCGCCAGAGCACCCACCCACCTCGCTGCCACAAGCAGGAGCGGCGGTAGAAGTCGAAACGTGCGCCGCACGGCCGCCTCGCTTGAACGGCCGCTTCCGCAGAGTCGACCGATAGCCGCCGCGCTGCACACCCGGCCACAGCCTGACCACCCCGCGCGGACACAGGGCGCACTGCAGCCCTACGACGAGGCGAACACGGAGACGAGCAGTGCTCAGCCCCTGCTAATCGGCGTGTCGAGATGGCGGACCCAGTACTTCTGCAAGTCATCGGGCAGCTCTAGCAAGGCCAGCATGCTGTGCAGACGGGGCCTGAGGCAGGCCACGCGCTCGCGCTAACCCGGTAAATTGCCGCCAAAACCGGAGATAAACCAGCCCGACAAATGGTGGCCGCAGGCCGGATCAACTCCGTTTAGGCGCGTTTAGTGACCGTTCAGGCTAGACAACGCTAAACCGCCCTGGGTTAAGGGCCCCTAACCCGCGCTAAACGGTGTTAAACTGATACGTTCGATAGGCTCTCTAAGTCCTGGACTTTTTTCGTTGACTGTGCGCCCGCCGCAGTGGTTGCCGGCCGCATCTCTCCTTCCGCGCTCCGCTTCCACTCCCATTCAGGCAGTCAATACCCCTTTAGTTCGGCGGTGACGGGTGCGACCTCGCCGTCTGAGCCGCATTCTGCACCTCCCAAAAAGATGGTCAGGATTACGCTCACAGCGGAGCTGCTCGGCGTCAGTGGTGGACATGGGTCGATGGCTGCATACAACAAGCGCTTCTCTGCAGTGAATGGAAGGAATACCAACCTTGCCTGTCTGGCCGACATGCAAGCTGCCGCAGCCAGGAGTCAATGCGCCGGCCTCTGCGCATGCCCGGCTTCTGCACCATCCGTCCATGGCGGGTATCTTTGAGCGCTCATTGGCCAGGGCAAAGGGCACTCGGCAAAGCCGCTCACACTGCGAACAGAGGGTCAAAGCACCGCCTGCTGTGGATAGGGAGTGGCCCACTCGTCGCGGGTCTTATCACGACCGACGTCGGACACGGCGTACTTACTCAGTGTTGACCGATGCGCTACCGGTTGGGCCGCGAAGATGTAAGAAGCCGCGTCGACGAGGGCTGTGCGACCTGTGCGGCCTGCTGAGCGGCGTGAGAGCGATTGAAACGACACGCCACCTCGCCCTCGAATGTCCATACACCACCTGATTTTCATGAGGTGCTGCTACTATTTTGGGACCAGTGGTGAAGCCTGAAAATGGCTAACTCTGGCCGCGTCCCTCCCCTGTCCGCTCTTCTGCATAAATACAGCCACAGTGCAGCTGCTAGTCTTGAGCTGCTACTGTGTGTGTGCAGTGGCAGAGCGCCCAGAGGGCTTTCACGAGCACTATTCAGTTTGATTCAGCTCAACCGTTGTGTGGAGTATGGAGTACATGCGCAAGCACGAGAAGGACTATGAGCCGGGCATGGAGGGGCCCTGGAGAGCGATGGAGACCTCAAACCAACCTGCTGTGAAGAGTCGGCAGCCCGAGCGCCGTCGCCGCACACTCCGTACACCCTTCTAAGCCCGCGGGGTACAACTGTAGCCTCCCCCCATCCCCAGACAGGGCCTCCTCCCTCCAGGGCTCGCCTCAACCCCTCACAAAAAAATTGTTCCAGTCTTAGCAAGCAAAAAGGAGCACACACGACTTAGCAAGTCCGCACCAGCGACTGCCACTCGCCTAACCATGCCTCGTCACAAGTGCCCTCCCAATCGCGCCCAGGCACACACGCTCCGCCTGTTCTCACCCAAACACTCTGTCACACCCTTGCCTCCCTGCCAGAGCGAGCTAGATTCTCCCCGCCTCCCTCCCGCCTCTGCCGCGCGCCTTCTATGGACGTCCAGTGCAGCACCTAGGGGGAGAGAGGGGGTTTGCCCTGGTAGCGAGGTGGCGAGGTCGCGCACTGCAAACCCAGTGTGAGGAGTGGGGGAGCTGGGACAGGGCATGTACGCCTCTGATCTGTCATGGTCTAGTGGCCGATAGGATCCTCCCTTAGGCAACGATGGCGGGTCGGGAGAGGCCCGACTTCATAGCCCGCCACTTACTGCCAGCCTCTCTGACTGCCCAGGGTCTCACCACGATGCCGCCCGAGTAGGGGGATAAGGTGTGTAGAGTGCGGCTCTGTACTGAACCTCTCTCTGTGTGGATCCCACCTGAGCCCACTCGCGGTGCGAAGGCTCCTAATGCGGCAACTGAGCCCGCAAGGGTAGGGCACTCAGGGAGAGGTTATGTTGGATAATATGTTGTGTTGTGGCGTACTGCTGTGCAGCTGGCGCAGCGAGCCCTGCCACGGCTCGTCGTCGGGTGGTGCCTGTAACAGCTGAGGCAGGGAGACTGCCTGTGAGTAGCGCAGCTGCGCGGTCGCCCGAGGATTGGGATGACTGGGTGGAGAGACTGGTACGACCGTACCTGGGTATGGCGAAGGCTGGTGGCTAGGGTTAGCTGGGCGCGCACGGCGAGTCCAGTCACATTGCCGCCCCGCAACAGCGATATGAGTGGTCTCTCAGTGCGCGCTCTGCGTCCCTAGAACGTAGCGTGGCGTTGGTGCTGAAGCAGTAGAATGGTACTATATGAGGCGGTGAAGCGCATTCGTCGTCAATTTTGCAAGCCCGGGCTTGCAAAGCCGTTCGAAGCGCCTGATTCGAGCGAGTGGAGGCAGGTTCGAGACCTGGTGGGGGGGTTTGGGGGGGTCGCCCGTCGCCCATCGGACCATCAAGGGATCCATCAAATCCGTCGAATCTGTCGACATCTGTCGACAGCTGGCGCGGCTGGTGCCGGCCGCTGCGCCAGAATTTTTTTGTGCTGAGCACAGGGTTGGTTGTGCCGGGCCGCCCCCGCGAGAGAAACTCGTCAGTAAAACTCTCGGGCGGCCCGGCTGTCTGAGGCTGGCACGCAGTGGCAAAAGCCCGCGGCTCGTCGCCAAGGAGTTACGAAGTTTTTTTTCCTCAACCTCAACCCCTCACAGACCAGCGCACAGCACCATAGGTAGGACGTACTTTCTTCTCAATTGCGCGCAAATTCTTTCTTTGCCCTCTCCTTTCGCGCTCTGTGTGCAGCATGAGAGATCGAGGCGGCGGCTCCCGCTCCCGGAGAGGGGCGGAGGAGCAGTCGAGCGGGAAAGACGCAGGGGAGTTGCTGGAGGTGACGGCGGTGGTGGTGGTGGATTCGGAGCAGGCGGCGGGGGTAAGGCCCTCCGCGCCGGAGACGGTCGAGGCGGAGAGGCGCAGCGGCGGCGGCAGCGGCGCGGGCGGCGCTGGTGGTGGAGCGCGGTTCGGGGAGGCCGACTTGGGCGGCGCTGGCGGGCGGGTTGAGGGCGGCGAGGGCTCGGGCGGCGCGGCGTCCGCGCAGCTCGGCGCTGCACGCACCGCGCCCGCGCCCTCGGCGCCCGATCACCGGCCGTATTTTCACTTGGCCATAGCCCCGCAACGTCCTTGAGATTCGAGGGCAGGGGACATCGACTCCTCCAAGGCGATTCCTTGGAGGCGCCAGCGGCCGCCGCAGCAGGCGTCGCTGAGGTCGGTGAGCGGATCCGTTGGAGCCGCACAATTGATGGTATGCATGGCGATGGTTTGATGGATTACGACGATGGGGGCCGGGTGGCTGAGGGGGCGGGGAAGGGGGAGGCGGCGCCGGCGCCGGCGCCGGCGACTCCGATGACGGCGGCGGCGGCGGCGGCGGCGGCGGCGGCGGCGGCGGCGGCGGCGGCGGCGGCGGCGGCGGCGGCGGCGGAGGCGGAGGCGGAGGCGGAGGCGGCGGCGGCTGGCGGCTTGCGCCTCCACCTCTCCAGCAGCGGCACCGGCTACAGGGGCGTGCGCAGGGTCGGCTCGCGCTTCGAGGCGCAGTACAGCGCGAACGGAAGGCGGGCCAGCCTTGGCCGCTTCGACACGGCGGCGGAGGCGGCGGTGGCGTACGCGCGGGCGGTCGCGGAGGCGGCGGCGGCGGCGGAGGCGGCTCTCCCTCCCGGCTTCACGCGCTTGGTCCGCAGCGCAAACGAAAATTCGTGGTGGTACCTGTCGCCGGACGGCACGCGGCTGTCCAACCGCGCGCCGGCGTGGAAGCACCACTCGGGGGAGCAGCTCCCTGCGGAGGCGGAGGCGGCGGCGGCGGCGGCGGCGGCGGAGGCGGAGGCGGAGGCGGCGGCGGCTGGCGGCTTGCGCCTCCACCTCTGCAGCGGCGGCACCGGCTACAGGGGCGTGCGCAGGGTCGGCTCGCGCTTCGAGGCGCGGTACAGCGCGAACGGAAGGCAGGCCAGCCTTGGCCGCTTCGACACGGCGGCGGAGGCGGCAGTGGCGTACGCGCGGGCGGTCGGGGAGGCGGAGGCGGAGGCGGCGGCGGAGGCGGAGGCGGAGGCGGCGGTGGCGGCGGAGGCGGCGGAGGCGGAGGCGGAGGCGGCGGCGGCTGGCGGCTTGCGCCTCCACCTCTGCAGCGGCGGCACCGGCTACAGGGGCGTGCGCAGGGATAAATCGCGCTTCGAGGCGCGGTACAGCGCGAACGGAAGGCGGGCCAGCCTTGGCCGCTTCGACACGGCGGCGGAGGCGGCGGTGGCGTACGCGCGGGCGGTCGGGGAGGCGGAGGCGGAGGCGGCGGCGGAGGCGGAGGCGGAGGCGGCGGCGGCGGCGGAGGCGGCGGAGGCGGAGGCGGAGGCGGCGGCGGCTGGCGGCTTGCGCCTTCACCTCTCCAGCAGCGGCACCGGCTACAGGGGCGTATACAGGGTCGGCTCGCGCTTCGAGGCGCGGTACAGCGCGAACGGAAGGCGGGCCAGCCTTGGCCACTTCGACACGGCGGCGGAGGCGGCGGTGGCGTACGCGCGGGCGGTCGGGGAGGCGGAGGCGGAGGCGGC
Source organism: Emiliania huxleyi CCMP1516 (assembly GCF_000372725.1). Classification (NCBI taxonomy): domain Eukaryota; phylum Haptophyta; order Isochrysidales; family Noelaerhabdaceae; genus Emiliania; species Emiliania huxleyi. Next base: position 10,133 of record NW_005194793.1, read on the forward strand.
GGCGGAGGCGGAGGCGGAGGCGGCGGCGGCGGCGGAGGCGGCGGAGGCGGAGGCGGAGGCGGCGGCGGCTGGCGGCTTGCGCCTCCACCTCTCCAGCAGCGGCACCGGCTACAGGGGCGTATACAGGGTCGGCTCGCGCTTCGAGGCGCGGTACTGCGCGAACGGAAGGCAGGCCAGCCTTGGCCGCTTCGACACGGCGGTGGAGGCGGCGGTGGCGTACGCGCGGGCGGTCGGGGAGACGGAGGCGGAGGCGGCGGCGGCGGCGGAGGCGGCGGAGGCGGAGGCGGAGGCGGCGGTGGCTGGCGGCTTGCGCCTCCACCCCTGCAGCGGCGGCACCGGCTACAGGGGCGTGCGCAGGGATAAATCGCGCTTCGAGGCGCGGTACAGCGCGAACGGAAGGTGGGCCAGCCTTGGCCGCTTCGACACGGCGCGGCAGGCGGCGGTGGCGTACGCGCGGCACTTCGGCAGCTTCGACCCCGACGCCGCGGACCGGCGAGCCGCGGCCAGTTTAACCGCCTCCGCGGCGCGTTTTCGCGGCGGACGCCGAGCGGGTGCGCCGCCCTGCCACCCTCACGCGTCCCCGTTTCTGTATCAGCTCGCCGACCAGCGCGAGCGGCGCCACGAGCAGCGGCTGACGCGGGCGTCGCTTCGGCTCCCCGTGCTGCCAGAGCGCGAGGACGGCTACACGCCGAAGGAGCGGACGGCGCTCGTCGAGCACGAGGCGGAGGCGCTCACCGAGTGGGTGCTGGAGATGCTCGAGCAGGTGCCGCGGCGGCGCCGCTCCTCGCCGCAGCGGCCCTCGCCTCCAACCCGTCGGCGAGTTTGCACCGTAGGACCCGCACGCAGTCACGTACGTCATGACGGGCTCTCGCGACACGATGGAGCTGCACGGCGACAACCTGAGCGCCTGGGAGGTGCTCAAAACGTCGATCTTCCGCGGCCCGAGCTCGTACCTGCTCTTCCAGGGCGGGCAGGCGACGCCCGACGACGTCCGCGACGCGATCGCCAAGGGGTCATGCCGCGAGCTGCCGGCCCGCAGCGGGAGGCGCCACGGAGTCTCACCCCGTCCGGCCTGTGTTTGTAGGTGGCTGCACGTCTCTTCCCGGCCGACGACGTACGCGCGGGCGCGGCCAACCCGCCGGCGGCGGCGCGAGGCCGCCCCGCGCTCACGTCGCGAGATGTTTTCCGCATAGGGCGAGACCGGGTGGAGGAGGCGACGCAGCGCGCCGTCATCTACGGCAAGCCCGCGGACACGGCCCGCGATAACCTTCTCTGGCGGCGGTGCCGTTCTCTGCTCGTCCGGCGACCCGAGGTGCGTCGTGAGCTGTAGAGGAGCTCGAGTGTTGTGTTAGGTGCGGCACCGGTGGCAACACGCCCGGCATGGTTTGCGGCTACCAGACGCGCGCCTTCGTCCTCTCCTCCAAGGCGCTTGAGAATGGCTGGGAGGTGGTGCCACACCCGAGCGCGGTGACGCGCGACGCCGACGGCATGGCGATCGGCGAGTGCCTTGCGGCACACGCGATGGCGCCGCAGCCGGAGGGGCGGGCTCTGCCCCTCAAGTCCCTGTGAGATTGCTCACGCCTGTGCACAGGTGCGCTCTCACATCCCGTGCCCGCGCACACGCACGCCGCTCTCAGCAGTGTGCATCGCGGCAGGCGCCTGCGCTGGACCTCACGGTGCTCAACGCCGGGCGGGCGCCATGCAGGCAGGCGCCATGTCTTGACAGCCGGGCGGGCGCGGCAGTAAGGTGCGCTCGCTGTGCACGCGTCTTTTTTTTCCCGGCCGGGGGTTTGCAAGGAAGGGCGGTGTAAGAGGCCGATCCCCGTAGTCCGCCCCACTCCTCCCCATCGGGCCGCGTGAGCGGCCTGCCGCCTCGCAGATTCGTTTTTTCGCGCCTGGGTCAGGCGCGCGGGGCATCCCCCGGGTCGCTCGACCAGCGATCCGAAGAGTGGCCGCTATGCGAGGGACAGAGCGGGGCCCCCGGGGTACGCCTCCGTGCGGCCCCCTCCGAGGAGGGGCGAAGGGGCCCCCACCCCTACCTACCTACCTACCTACCTACCTACCCTACTTATGGGAAATTAAAAAAGAAACACTTTTATGTGAAGGTGGGTACTATACCAACTAAGTCATGGGCTCTCTCTCTCTCTCTCTCTCTCTCTCTCTCTCTCTCTCTCTCTCTCTCTCTCTCTCTCTCTCTCTCTCTCTCTCTCTCTCTCTCTCTCAGGTGCGAACTGGCGCGTGCGAGTCACAGGCACACAAAGAAAATCAGCGCCGCGACACCCGAAGAAGTGGGCTGAAGCTGTCGGTCGTGCTCCGCGTTCGTGCTGCGCGTTCGTGCTCCGCGCGACACAGGCACCGGCGCAAGGCGCCGTGGAGATGCGGCCCTCTCGCGCCGACATAAAGTACAACTGCTGGGTCCCGTCCAGCGGGCTCTCGTCGCCCGCTGTCACCGTCATCAGTCAGTTCCAACTCAGCAACGCGACGCAGGCGAGCTTTGTCACCAACAACCGGCTGGCTTGGGCGGCGGCCCAGCGGTACCGCTACTGTGAGCTTGGCGTCCGGCCCGACCAGCTCCGGCAGAGCTGGGCGTGGGCGCGCATCCCGCTGCTCCTCGCGACGCTGCGCTGCTCCGACTACGTGGTGCACCTCGACGCGGACGCGTTTGTGATGCGGCCCGAGTGGGGCGTGGAGAGCTACCTGCGGCAGATGCAGGAGCGGCGCGCGAGCCTGCTCGTCACGCGGGACTACCTCGACCTCAAGCGCTCGCCGATCAACTTTGGAGTCTGCAGTCCAGATGCGGGAGATGGGCCCCGGCCTTCCCAGAGGAGAGACACGCACTGACACGTGCGGCTACACGACTGCCGTCGCTGCCTCACCCTCCCGCGCGGTGGCGCCGAACACTGCACGACGCCGTTTCAAAGCCCCTCGGCTCGTCTAACCAAATCCGCTAATGGGGGGGGGTTGGGGGGGCCGTGCTTTCACAGCCTCACGAGAGGAATAAGAAACGCATAGGTCCACATCGCGCGAGCGACCGACTGGACGCTGCGCTTCTTCTCGGAGATCTACAACATGTGGGCTAGATTGGCCGAGAGAGCCGAGAGAGAGCCGAGATCAGCCGAGCGTCCCTGGACGCTGCGCTCCGAGATCTACTGCAACTGCGCGTGCGCCCGACTGAGCTGACCAACAGTCGTCCAACGGAGCGGACGCCCACAGTGCCTCCACCCTCCCTTGGTCAGTTGTGCGCGTGCCTCAGGTGCGCGTGCCACTGACCGCTGTGGTGTGCCGCAGGTGCGCGTGCGATTCGGCGAAGCTGCTCAACTGGTGCCACTGACCGCTGTGGTGTGCCGCAGGTGCGCGTGCGACTCGGCGAAGCTGCTCAACTGGCCCGCCGAGCAGGGACTAGTCGTCGAGTGGCTCCAGGCGCTTAGACTCGAGAGATTCGGCGAGAGATTCGGCGAGAGATTCGGCGAGAGATTCGGCGAGATTCGCCTCGAGATTCGCCTCGAGATTCGCCTCGAGATTCGCCGAGCTTCGCCGAGCTTCGCCGAGCCCCAGCCCTGGCCCTAACCCCCGCCCCAGGCGCGCGGGCACGACCCGCTCACGGGCGGCGGCACCGTGACCTAGACGCGGCGAGACTGTCCCTCTGCACACGCACTGCCCTCGGGTGGGCACGGCTCTGGCTGCACACTCCCACTCGTATCGCACTGTGCCTCGTCTCCACCGCGAGGCACTGTGCGAGAGCCGGAGGGGGGGCGGGGGGGGGGGCGTCCCTCCCCTCCGCCACACCCACGCTCCTCACCTCTGCCATACCCACACCCTCCGCCCCGGGGACCCCCCGCCCCGCCGCTTTCCCTCTCCCGCAGGCCCAGTCCTCGTCGTCGACAATGCAGGGCTCAACCGGTCCCACTACCCTAGCAGGGACTCCTCTCGGGGAATCTCGGGGAATCTCGGGGAATCTCGCGTAGGTTCCACTACCCGAGCTGGGACCACAAGCGAGGGGAGAGCGCGGTGCCGGCGCAGGCGCGATCCTCCACAATCTCCCACAAATCTCCTCAGATCTCCACAGTCACACACACACACACACACACACACACACACACACACACACACACACACACACACACACACACACACACACACACACACACACACACACACACACACACCAAGCCCACGCATACACGCCTCTCGTCCACGCCTCTCGTCATCGCCTCTCGCCGCACCAGGCGCACATCGTCCACTACGCATGCTGTGTGCCCGCCAGGCCGCCAGCCGGCGGCAAGCGCAACTCGAGGTATGGTTTCGACTACTCCCGCTCACCGCCGCCTAGCGCTACTCATTCACGCCTCCCTCCTCCTCCTCCCCCTCCTCCTCCCCCTTCCGAGGCACGGCTTCGACCGCTCCTTCGACGCGCGCATCAACGCCGCCATCGGCGACTTCGCCCGCATCCACGCGGCCAACCTCAGCGCGGCGGGAGGGGTGCGAGTCATGCTGCAGCCGCCCGCCCGCTCGACGGCGGAGGGCGGCGCCGCCGCTCCGCCGGCGCCCCTTCCCCCGCGCGGCGCGGTGCCCAAAAAAAGAAAACGCGGGCGGCCAGGACGCGAGCGCTGTGAATAGGCGCCCCTCCCGTGGGGCGGCGCCATGCAGCTGGCGTCGAGCCGCTGGCCGTGCGCCGCCGTTGGCCGCAGAGAGGCGGGCCAACGCACGCAGCACGCCCGAGGTGCTAAGGAAGATACAAGGGGGTCGGAACGGGGGGGGGGGGTTGTATTAACGGGGTGCGCTCTGATGTGGGAGGTTTTACTTTTTGTGGGGCCCCTGCGCCCCGGAAAAAAACAACCCCCCGAAGAGACCCTCGCCCCACCATCGCCCCTTAAGTTGGGGGGATGGCTCCCCAATATAATCCAACTTTCCTCCGGAGGTCCCCGGGAAA
>NW_005194792.1:0-1157 GCF_000372725.1 Emiliania huxleyi CCMP1516
TCAAAGGCGACGCGCAGCTCGTCGCGCGAGCGCGAGTACGCCGCCGCCATCGCGAGCAGGTCCGCCTGCGAGAGCATGCCGTCGCGCCGGCTCGCGATGCGCTTGACCTCGCCGATGGTCAAGGCGGGCGTCGCGCAGCCGGGTAGCGAGCTCAGCCTTGTGTTCCTGAGCAGCACGTCCACGGACATCTCCATCTGGTTGCGGCCAAAGGCGTAGCCCGCACGCTCGCGCTCCTCCTCGTCCGAGTAGCTCGCCGCCCGGCGGAGAGCGTCCTCCTGGAACTGAGTCACCTCGGCCACCCGGAGAATCACTGCCGCGGGAGGAAGCTCGGCGGCGGGAGCCGGCAGCGGACGGAGGAGCGCGGTGGCGGCCGCGCTCGCGCCGAGGCCAGCGGCGGAGCGGCGGTCGAGCGAGATGGCGCAGAGACCTTGCACGGCGGTGGCTGCTGGTGCTGTGGCGCGGAGACCTTGCACGGCGGTGGCTGAGGCAGGACCTCCTTGCCGCTTCGGGCGAGAGTATGCCAGGATGGTGGCTGTGAGTGCGGCCGGTAGGCTTCGCATTCGTGCTCCACTCAGCGCCAGGGTTCCAACTCCTAGCCGGACATAGGGGGCTGCCACACTCGCGACAAAACGCCGTACGGTCGGGTACTTATTTTAAGAGCAGGTAAACAGCAATAGATCCGGGTGTAGTGCCGGATCAGTTCCTGGAGCCAGGGGGACCGATTCGCGCTTGCCAAGGGACCAATTGCTCCGGCAGAGGGCTTGCGACCCGTGGCAGGGTGGCGAGCGGAGGCAGCCCGTCGGTGGGCGAGCCAAACTCTGGCGGAGGCAGCCCGCTCACCCCCAGGCGCCCCTCAAACCGGAGGGTGGTCTGCCGCCGCTGCGCGGTCGGCGCGCCGAGCGCGGGAGACATATGTCATATCAGGTTCGCGCCACAGGTGGGGGGACCGATTCTCAGCAAGTTTGGCAGCGCGGGCAGTGTGAAGGATCGATTGCTGTACAACGAGGGACCGATTCCGTGAGGGCTGGGTATCGATTAGGCCGCTTGAGGGCCGGATCTATTGCTGTTTACCTGCTCTTAAAATAAGTACCCGACGGTACCTACCTACCTATCCCCAGGCCGCGCAGCGAAGCGAAAATAGGCAAAAATAGGGGGTA
>NW_005194791.1:0-1157 GCF_000372725.1 Emiliania huxleyi CCMP1516
GTCAGAGTGTCAGAGCGACGTCGCTCCGATCAGGCACGCTGATCGCTGTTCAAATCGTGGGGCTGTTCACGCTTCACAGGTAAGTGTAAGCGGGGCAGCTGAGTAGATACAGCTAATCCTCTTGTGTCCACACCTGCAAGAGCAGGTGTGAACCGATTTCGGCCTTAGCCGTCGGCGCCAATAGCGTGCTTGCCAAGTAGTACGCAGTTGGATTCCGAGGGTGTCCCATCACAAGTTCGGCTGCCGACAGACAATATTGTCCCTTAGTCGACAGCACCCGCCTTTGCGCTTTGGACGGTGCGCTGACACTGACTGGCTTTGATAACATATTTCTTAAAACGGACATCCCAAGCAGGGCTGGGTCGAGGACAGACACGTCCCCACCTTTGCAGGATTTTGCTAAGGCGAGGGGGGAGGGCGCATCGCCGCGCGGAGAGGGCTCCTGGGCACAGGGCACAGGGGATCTCTCCGTGCGACGTGCTCCGTGAGCTTGCCGACCGACTGTCATAGTCGAACACACGTCTTCCAGTCGGAAACGATCAGACACATCGAGTGTGACCGTCTCTTGAGTTGTAAAAATAAATTCGTCTGACGAAGCGGAAGGAAATGATTAGAGTTGTTTTTTTTATTGAGTTGTTTGGTATTTGCTAAAAATGGAATCATTTGGCAATTCTTTTGGTGCAAAAAATCTCGAGCTTCTGTGCCGCTGACGGTTCTTCTTTTCCAGTGCGCGCCAGTCGTGTGCCCAGTGTACAGGCAGCGCATTCGAAAATTCTTCTTTCGCACGACACTGGGCACGGGACTGGTGTGAGTGAGTGAGTATTCTTGATACGAAACCACGACGACACACACCAGTCGACTCGCATCGGTTGCCCTCCATGAACGGCGGAGCTCTATTCTCGCGTCCACACCACACCAGGCTCCAACGTGGACACGCCCATAGCTGGGGACACTACTAGGTCACGCATGGCATCACAGAAGTTTTGTCTCTGGGCCCCGAAAGGCATCTCTAGCAGCGTCGTTACGCATGCGCCCTCCCCTCCTGGGCGCATGCGCCTCACGTCTCGCCAGAGCATAAGCCCTTGGTGTGCGACGAGACGAGTTTTTCGCCATGCAGCGAGCAGCAAGCCGCCCGCCGCAAACAGCCGGAGGCATCG
>NW_005194790.1:0-1157 GCF_000372725.1 Emiliania huxleyi CCMP1516
GCGGGGGCAAGCGAGGGGGTCGGTTGTGGGCGTTGTGGATCTGGAGGCCTGTGTGCATTGGGATGTTGTGGCTGAGGGATGGGTGTCAGAGGGTGTGTGTGGATGTCCCGGCCACGGCCGCCCAGCAGCCAGCTGATCTATCAGTGCTGTACAGTGTACTTGTGGTCGCACTCAAAAGTCCACGCACATACGACCTCAGACGGACAGACCTCAGTGCTCAGTCACAGTGCTCAGACGTGTATCGTGTCCGCACACACCACACCCTCAGCCTCGCGAGTGTCGAGATAGACTCGAGAGAATAAAACGCGACCGAGTCGCTGTGTCGGAGGTGCAGGTGCGGGGAAACGAGCGGGAACGAACGAGGAATCCTCACACAATCATCACACATACAACGAGGGGCAGACACACAGACACACAGAGGCACAACATGTACATGTGCTTGAGCACACATGACCACACCGGGAGGGACGCTCACCACCGGCCGGGCCTTCGCGCAGCACTAGGCACCGCTTGGAGCACTTGGAGTGCAGTCAGTGACCTCACACATCCAGAGCTCTTGGAGCACTTGGAGTGCGGTCAGTAACAACCGCCTCACTGCCTCACATCCATCCAGGGCCGAGGAGCTATGAAGCGCACCCAGGGGGCCGGATGCTCGGGGACGGGCTACGAGCAAAAGCGCCCTGACCCTAGGGGTGCGCGGTCGCAGGCGGGAGGGGGCCGTAAAGTAAACACTTGAGCACTTGAGCACTGGATAGGGTGCGATTCCGCATGGTACGGGACCCCTCGATCGTCTCGCCCTCCCTCACTGGTGTGTTCATAGTAAACACGGGTAGTAGTCTCCGAGGGTTAGTCCGCGCTTTGGGTTCCCTGGCGGAGAGGTAGGAGTGGGGACTGGGGTGAACACCACACATGAACATGCAAACTCAACCACGCCAAGACGTCGCCTGGTTCAAGACCCCTATACTCGTCCCCGCGAATGGATGGTTGCCCAGGTTAACTAACTAAGGACACGATCCCGGCGTGAACACGACGAACTACCCTTCTCCGATGCACGCGCGGCACGCGCCACGGCGCGGCACGTGCCGCCGTCTTTGTTTGAAGTCAAAAGTCGAATCAGAGCGGTGTCGGCGTTGTCCTGATGAGTTTTCTCCCCCGGA
>NW_005194789.1:0-1156 GCF_000372725.1 Emiliania huxleyi CCMP1516
GGTTTGCGTCCCTCAAAGTCGTAACAAGGTTTCCGTAGGTGAACCTGCGGAAGGATCATTAACGAGCCGCCGAGGGGGCGCCAGCCCGGGCCTCGACGAAACGAGCGCGCCGAGCCGCGGGCCGGTCCCCCAGCCCCGCGCGGGGAGGGGGACGCCCGAGCGACCCACGAGGAAATCCAAGTCGGCGCGGGGGGAACGGAGCGAAAGGGACCGACGTCTCTTTCGGTCCGCGACCCCCCCGCGCCGCAGGCCGACCCGGGTACCTGGCCGGGGAACGGGCGCGGGAAAGGGGAGAGGAGGCGCCGACCCGAGAGGGGGGCCCTCGGACAACCCTGCCCGCCCCGTCCCCGGGCGGTTTAAAGACTCTGCCCCGGCCGGGGGCGCGGGAGGGAGGACGCGGCGGGTCCGGCCGGGCCGCCGTCACGCCTCCGCCCCGTCCCCGCGGCCGAGCGGAGCGCCCGGGAACAGGGCCCACGCCTTTCTTTTCCGAGGCTACCTCGCCACGTAAAGAGTGCCGACGGGCAAGTCGAAACAGAGACGCGAAACGAAGCGCGAACTCGCGACTCTTAGCGGTGGATCACTCGGCTCGTGCGTCGATGAAGAACGCAGCTAGCTGCGAGAATTAGTGTGAATTGCAGGACACATTGATCATCGACACTTCGAACGCACCTTGCGGCCCCGGGTTCCTCCCGGGGCTACGCCTGTCTGAGGGTCGCTCTGACGTCCATCGCCCCCCGACGGGTTCTACCCCCGTCGGGGGCGGCGCGGCTGGGGCCGTCGCAGGGAGGTGGCTAGCCCCGCCGTCCCTTCGTCCCCCCAAGGCCAGACCGCCGACCGCACCTCCCCTCCTCCCGGGGAACCCCCCCCCCCCTCCGGGGGGGCGGGACGCACGCGGCGAAGGGGGCCTTCCCCGCCACCGGCGCGGCTGTCTGTGGACCCTTCACGGCTGCCGCTCCCCCGGCCCCGGCGGGAAGGCCCGACCCTCCGCCCGCGGAAGGGAAGGACGGGGCAGGGCGCGCGTCGCCCCCCACCTCGAGCTCCCACCCCACCTCGACTCAGACCTCAGATCAGACGTGGCGACCCGCTGAATTTAAGCATATTACTAAGCGGAGGAAAAGAAACTAACCAGGATTCCCCCAGTAACGGCGAGTGAAGA
>NW_005194788.1:0-1156 GCF_000372725.1 Emiliania huxleyi CCMP1516
TGTGTCGGCGGTGCGCCCGGCCGCGGCCGCTGGCGGCGGAAGCGTTGCACGAGCCAAAAGTCGACGATGAGTGCGCGCCGCTCGGCAAAGTTGTAGAGCACGTTGGTCGGCTTGATGTCCCGGTGCACGAAGGAGAGGCTGTGGATGTGGACGAGGCCGCGCAGCAGCCCGCGCATGTAGCTGTTGACGTGCGGCGCCGTGAACTGCCGCTCGGCGAGGGCTGTCGCAAAGTCGCAGTGCTCAAAGAGCTGCAGGACAAGGTCGACCTGCTCGCCGTCCTTGGCGACGTCCAGCACCTCCACCACGTTCGGGTTCTGCGGCCTCCGCCCGTTGCCCGCCAGCCTGCGTAGCGCACACAGCTCGTCGCGGGCGCGGGTGCTCTCAAAGACGCTCTCGTGCTGCTTGAGCCGCTTGACGGCGACCGCGCCGCCCGTCGTCGTCGAGCGCGCACGGTAGACCACAGCGAAGGTCCCCTCCCCAATCACCTCGCCCAGTGCATACGAGCCGCACAAGCCGCACACGACCTCTCCGCTTGGCGCCGCGGCGGACGCCGTCGCCGGAGCGGGGGCGCACGCCGCGGCGGACGCCGTCGCCGGAGCGGGGGCGCGCCGTACACCCATGTCGTCGCGCCTTGCAGAATGGCGGCAAAAAATCGCGCGGCAAGAAACTGTTGCTTGCCCTTGTGATGCACGCCCTGCGAGCGGGGCGGGGTGCGCGCTGTGCCTCTGTGACTGTGTTCGTGCGTCGCCCATCCCATCATGCATGGAGCATATGCGATATGCGTATGGAGGTGAACTGCTCTATTTATTTGTTTATGGCGGCGTGTTATTTGTTTATGGCGGCGTGCCGTCCTCCCATCCCTCCCCTAGCCTGTCTCTTTTCTTTTTGGGAGGGTCAGCGTTACATGAACCCGAGGGCACCAATAAGGGAAAGGGGCAAAAGAAATTATGCGTTCTGGGCTGTGAGCTGTGAGGGTCCGCCCGCAGGCCGGCATCTCGCGTTTCCCGTGCAGATTGAGCGGTCGCGGCAGCCCGACCCGCTCACTCCAGCTCGTACTGGGCAGCCAGCGCGTCGGCCTCAACAAACCGCGCGGCCTTGCGCTCCCGCCTCCCCGCCTCCCGTAGCAGATCGATGAGGTTGCGGGCCGAGCCGCGCG
>NW_005194787.1:0-1156 GCF_000372725.1 Emiliania huxleyi CCMP1516
GGACCCGGCCCAACAAAGAAAAAGGCCGTAGGCGGAAGCCCATAGGATAACAGGCGCGCCTCAAAAGGACGGGGTCAGAGGCCCCAAAAGCGCAGGCGAGTGCAAGGCCCAAGCATGGCAGAACAAGCCCGCTTGGAAGCAAGCAAGCCACCCGACAAGAGAGGGAACCCCCCCCCCCCCCCCGGCCCCCGCCCCGCCCCGCCTCGCCCCCCCGCCCCGCCGCCGCCGCCGCCGCCTTCGGCACGCACCTAACTCGATAACTCCCCTCATTTTTGTTTGAGCTTAGCCTTCGATGTTATGAAACAACGCAAGGCGGACATGGCATATCGCTCTCGGGCCCACAGACAGACATCCCGCACACTCGCGCGCCCCACCCCGGCCGGGAGAAAGGGGAGTGACAGTTTGGGATTGAAAGCCGAGAACCTCGCACTCCATGTGCGAGAACGCAGGACTTCGTGTGGTGACTGGTATCCGTCCGTGATATATATATGTACAGGCAGGATACAGCACTCAAAAGGTCACTCTATTTCCCCCCAAACACGGTGCAAATCCATATGTTTTGGGCGAACATCACAATTCGGGGCGGAAAAGCGCCCCTGGAGGGGGACGCTAAGTAGAGCAGCCCAACAAAGGGCTTCACGCGCCGGAAAATCCGTGGTAACAAAAAGTTTGTAGGAGCCGGGTTTGGTTAGCAGCCCCGTGCACGAGGGATAGCGAATCAATGGGCGGCTGCTGCGAGAAGAGCAGGGGCACAGCGGCGGTGAGGGTGGGCTGGGACGAGCTCGGAGGCGCGGAGCTTGAGCCTGTGCTCCTGTCTGGCGCAATCGCGCTGCTCGACGCGCATTGGCTGATTCGCCTCGCTGGGGCAGGCGGCGTGCCTCATCCGCGTCAGTGCCTGCCTCCCGAGGCATTCTTGTCTGCCGATGAGGTTGCGACCTCAGCGATCCGCGGCCTGCCCATTGTGTGCGTGTCTCACGCCTGGTGCACGCCGCACCACCCAGACCCAGACGGGGAGAGCCTGCGCGCCTTGGCCCGCACGCTCAAGCTGCTGGAGGCGCAGTCTTCGCAGCACTGCTCCCCGTGCCGGCACGCGGTCTTTTACGACTTTTGCAGCCTACACCAGCGGTGCCGAGACTCGGGTGGTGAGCCACTCTTG
>NW_005194786.1:0-1156 GCF_000372725.1 Emiliania huxleyi CCMP1516
GGGGGGGGCGCGGCCTTGAGTTATGTGTACGCCAACTCAGGGTCGTCTGAACCACAGCGTGTCCCGACTCGACTGCCGGCGTCCCAGTCCGGGGGTGTTTCTCTTCTTATCCGTTACCATGTAGAGCAACGCCGAGGGCGGGCCCTTTCGGGCTCGGGCCGCCCTCTCGCCCGCACCTCTGCGGGGCTCGCTCGTGGTAGCGGCGGTCTGCTCACGACAGTGAGTGGGCTCTTCACGCTATCCACTGCGCCGCGGCTACGCCGCGCCCTATCCAAGCCCAGGGCTTGGTTCGCCGATAACCGCATCTCGCTCTGCGCATCTCTGAGGCTACCCGCGCGCCGACTGCTACGCGCGCGGCGAGAGGCGCACCCCATCAGGGACAGGATTGAGGCCCCTGTACAAGCTCGGCAACGCCGCCGTCGTTGCCCTCCCGAGCCCTCAACACCGTGCTGCACATAGTGCAACCCGTTCTTGACCCCCCCCAATAACACACACCAGTGAGGGTGGGCGAGACGATCGAGGGGTCCCGTACCATGCGGAATCGACCCTATCAAGTGCTCAAGTGCTCAAGTTAGGAAGGTGAAGAACAGCCAGGCTCGGACTGGACACCAACACGGTATGGGTGGACGCTAGCTAGACAGACGATGACGACACGCATGAGTGAGCGACACACAGACACAAATCGGAATGTGTAGGTAGGTAGGTAGACAGGTGAAGAACAGCCAGGCTCGGACTGGACACCAACGCGGTATGGTTGGACGCTAGACAGATGATGACGACACGCACGAGCGACACGCTGTCACAAAGAGAAAGAAAGAAACGCGAATCCTCGCCGCTACGCGCTCCACCGGCACCACCCTCGTGGCCTTCTCTGGGACAGCTCCTGACTCCTCCGCTCTGGCAAAGCTTTGGCAAAGCTTATACCCTAAGATGAAGGTCCGCTCGGCTGAGGCGATCGCGCGCCGTGCGGCCAAGCGCGGCCGCACTACCGAGGAGCAGATGGCGCTGGACAGGTCAGAGGACCGCAAAAGACAGAAAGAAAAGGCCCGCGGAGCAGCTGGCGAGGCGAGTAGCAGCGCTGGCGTCCAGACGACAGGCGCGCCAGCTGGTGGCGACAAGGGCGGTGGGGCTGAGATGGTCGGCGGGAGTCGGCGGC
>NW_005194785.1:0-1155 GCF_000372725.1 Emiliania huxleyi CCMP1516
TGCCCTCGCCGCCTTTGCGGTCTGCGCTATCGTGCACCTCTGCACCTTTGCGCTGATGCACGAGAAGCGCGCGCAGACGTGCGAGGTCGACTCGGTGCTTCGGCGGCTGCCCGTCATGACCTTCGCGCAGGTGTGACCTTTCGCACACGCACGCACGCGCGCACGCACAAACTCAAACGCACAGCAGCAGCAGCAACCTGCAAACGTAGCATCAACAACCAGCAAACTGCCTCAGGCGACCGCGCAGCACAGCGGCCGATCTCGGGGGGTCGCGGAGACAGCGCGCGACATGCGGTTGCTTACCCAGGCGGCGAGGGGAGCTGCGAGCAGCTCGGACAGAGGCGGCGGTGGCGGCGGCGGCGGCAACGGCGGCGGCGGCGGCGGCGGCGGCGGCGGCGGTGGCGGCGAGGGCGGCAGCGGCGACCGGGGTGGGGGCGGAAACCGAGGTGGGGGTGGCGAGGGCGAAAGAGACGACGGGAGCGAGGGTGCCCCCCCCCTACCGCCCCCCCTTACCGCGCCCCCCCCCCCCCCTTACCCCCCCCCTCTGCCCCCCACCCCCCCACCCACCCGCCCACCCGCATCATCATCAACATCGTCATCGTCCACCCCCCTCCATCCAACCCCCCTCCCCTTGCCTGGCGCAGGCTCCGAGGGCGAGACGTGCGCTGCGAAGATGACCAGAGATCGCCACAGATCGCCACAGATCGCCACAGATCGCCACAGATCGCCACAGATCGCCACAGATCGCCACAGATCGCCACAGATCGCCACAGATCGCCACAGATCGCCCGAGACGTGCCTCACGCTGCCTCCCCACGACACGCGCCCACGACACACGCCCACGACACACGCCCACGGCCCGTCCCTCAGGTGTGCAATCTGCCTCTCCGGCTACGCGCCGCTTGAGGAGGCGCGCGTGCTGCCGCGCATCTCGGCCGTTCTCCCCTCAAGTCTCGACGCAGCTGAGTTCGGGTGCTCTCGCAGGTGCGCGTGCTGCCGTGCAAGCACTACCTGCACCGCTCCTGCCTCGAGGAGTGGGTGCGCGCGGGGACGCACACGAGATCGCACGAGATCGCAGGAGACCGCATGAGATCGCGAGATCGTACGAGCATGTCCACAGCATGTCCATTAAGGGGCACAGCTCCCCCCCCCCCC
>NW_005194784.1:0-13109 GCF_000372725.1 Emiliania huxleyi CCMP1516
AGGTGTGTGAAGCTCACATCCGGGTCAGCTCCGCCATGCGGCGCGAGAGGGCGACCACGTGCGGGTCGGCCAGGCAGGCCGCAGTGTCGCACCTGGGCGCGGCCAGGGCGCCGATCGGGCTTGTGCGCGGGGTCGGCCAGGCAAGCCACCCCGCGCCGCAGCGCGTCGTCCACGAGTCGCGGCGATCTCGCGCAAGCTCGGTCGATCTCGGCTAATCTCGCGCCATGTCGTCCACGAGGTTCGGATCTCGGAGGTGAGAGGGATGAACTCGTCGGCGTCGGCGTTGCGTCCGCCTGCCCGCGCGAGGGTGGTGGTGCGGTGCGTGCGTGTGCGTGCGTCCAGTTCCGGCTCCGGCTCCGGTTCCAGTGTGGGGGCTGTGTGCGGTGTGGCGTGGCGGCTGTGTGCGGCGTGGCATGGCGGCTGTGTGGCACCCGAGGCGGTGGAGCGGACAAAGCGTCCCTCCGAGTGGCGGAGCAGCGCCTCGACCTCGTCGTCGGAGATGAAGTCCTGCGGAGGCAGCGCCAGGCGTGAGTGCTCGAGATGCTCGAGATGCGGGTCTGGACGGCCCTGGAGAGGTCTGCAGCCGGGACTGCGCCTATGGGTGCGCTGGCCGGGGCGGCGGCTCTCTCACGGGGCGGCGACTCTTGCGAGGGCCGGCGACGTGCGACTCGCGGGGCCGGCGCCGCTTGCAGACGACTCTTTCGGGTGCGGGCGCGCTCCTCAAACGTGACGACATACGGGTCGCTCGAGAGGAGCTGCGGCGAGTACTGAGGAAAGTTGGAGAGGGCGCGCTCAAAGGTCTCCTGCATCGCTCCGGGAGGGACCGCCGGCTTCGCTTCCGGGTCAACGGGGCAACGCTTCCTCCAGTCGAGCATGTCGCACGTGCCGCACGTGCTCGCGCACTTGACCTTCATGTAGGCCGGGTTGGCATCGCACTCGCCTGCAGCAGCCCACGTCGCGCACGCGCCCGACTTGTCGCGGTCGGCGCACTCGCCGGACGGCGGCGGAGGGCCTTGCGCGGGGCAGCCGCAGGACCGGCGGCAGTGCTCATGCATGTAGACCGGGTTGGTGGCGCACTCGCCCCGCTGTGCCCACAGCGGGCAGTGATCTGCGAGGTCCCCAGAGTCGATGCACGAAGCGTCGGTGTCGGAGAGGGCGGCGGCCGGCAGCAGGAGCAGGAGGCGGCGGAGGCGGCGTGGATGCCGTGATGTGTTAGCCATGGCTGTCACTAACTTCGGTGAAATAGAATTCTTTCTTTTGTTTATCCAAGACGCCGTAGCGCGCTGCCATGGTGGCCGCTGCCTTGGGCAGTGGCCACGGTGGCCGACCCAGGGCTCCTACGCGGCTACAGCCGCGCGCGACCGCTGCCGCTGGCACCGGTCGCGAGGACTCTGGCTCGGCATGCGCGCCACCGGCCGGTGGGCCGCGCTCCGCAGGACGACGCCTGGATGCAAAAGGCATCCCGTGCACGCTTCAGCAGAGCTCGGCCGGCCGGCCGCCGCGATGGGGCGGCGAGCACCTGGAGGCCCCTCCTGGCGCTGCTGCCTCAGCTCGACCGCCGGGCGCGCCGCGAGGCGAGCAGCAGCGAGGCGAGCAGCAGCGAGGCGAGCAGCAGCGAGGCGAGCAGCAGCGAGGCGAGCAGCAGCGAGGCGAGCAGCAGCGAGGCGAGCAGCAGCGAGGCGAGCAGCAGCGAGGCGAGCAGCAGCGAGGCGAGCAGCAGCGAGGCGAGCAGCAGCGAGGCGAGCAGCAGCGAGGCGAGCAGCAGCGAGGCGAGCAGCAGCGAGGCGAGCAGCAGCGAGGCGAGCAGCAGCGAGGCGAGCAGCAGCGAGGCGAGCAGCAGCGAGGCGAGCAGCAGCGAGGCGAGCAGCTGCGAGGCGACCTGCTGCGAGGCGACGTCCGGCCGTGCATAGCGAGCTCTACGAAAGTAACTTGCGAACACGGTGCTGGTCAATCCCTTACGAAAGGAACCCAGCAACGGAGCTATAGCACAGCAAGTTGTGATGTGCTTGGCTGCATTGCGCCTCGCATTAAGGGCTAGGAGGCTGGCTGTACCGGAGAGGAGATGCCGTGAGCAACATACGGCACGTGCCTCTGGGGGCCGGATGAGCACAGTGCTCAATGCCCTCTACGACCGTCGCGGATGCGACAGTTTCTGCTTCCCTGCGCTGTGCCCTGCGGCCTTCGGTGGGTTCACCTATGTCCGGCCGCTTTCACTTGGGGTGTCAAGCCGCAGTTTGGGGTTGCGTCGTGTGCCAAGCATGGCCATCACAGTCAGGCATGCTGATACTCTCGCAGTCTGCCCGTGTGTGTGCTTAGCCCCGCTCAGGCTTCTAACATGCTTGGTTGTCCCAACTTTGTTGCCACATCCCGCAGTTACTGCACTCTGCAGCTTGACACCCAAGTGTTGGAGTGCGGGTGGGGAGGCCCTAAAACGGCGGGAGGGGTAGGGGTGCCGCTGTAGGGGTGTGGAGGGGTCGGGAGGGCGGGAGTGTGGACCGTGACCTAAAGCCCTCCACCGATAGAGGTGTCAGGCGGCAGGGCCCAGGAGGGGTGGGGGCTTGGAGGGCTGGCCAAAAGCGAGGCGTGGGAGGGGTCCAGTGGGCTAGAGAGGGCTGGAGGGGTCGGAGGGGGCTAGAGGGGCCGGAGGGGCTGTGCGGATGGAGGGGTCTGGAGGGCTCGGGGGGCTTGGAGGGCTCGGAGGGTGTCGTCCGGCAAGAGGGTCCCTAGCGCGAGGGGTGGGGCTCGGGAGGGGTGGAGAGCTCGGAGGGCTCGGAGGGCTCGGAGGGCAGAGAGGCACGAGGGTGGCGCTGGAGGAATGGTTGGGTAGTAGGGCTAGAGGGTCGCTCTACACTTAGCCTCTGCAGCGAGCGAGCGCTCAACTTAGCCCCCGCACCGAGCCGGGCTCAGACTTAGACGCTGTATGGTCGGGGGCCATGAACTTAGACGACATAAGGCCACTCCGGGCAAAACCCGGGTATACCTGAAAAGCCTCCAGGTTTACCCGAAATACCTGGACGCGTCCGACCAACGTATGCCGCGCACGACGCCATATCGCCTTCTCCCAGGGCCAGTGCGCTACTCACGGCGCGCAACGCCTGCTCAAGTACGCGCACCGTACCATGTGCTGCCGCTATGCGTGCCTTAAGGCGGCTGCGGCGAAGCGGCGGGCGCGGCATGCCGATGGCAGTGCGGACGATGCGGTTGCGATGTGTTCTGCAATGGTTGGGTAGTAGGGCTAGAGGGTCGCTCTACACTTAGCCTCTGCAGCGTATAGCCCTACCCCTCCCGCCGTTTTAGGGCCTCCCCACCCGCTATGAAGTGTTGAGCACCGGTGACTGTGGGAATGGGGAAGCAGAGTTCAGATCAGTCGAGGGAGTGTGATCTCCCTCATCCTCAACGGGCGTCCAATCGCAATCGGATTTACTACGGCGGTGGTCCAATGGTAATCCGCATATTGGACGTCCCCGTCCATTGTTCTCGCCGTTCTTCGGCGGGGCCGCGTCAGGGCGGGGGCGCAGGCGCGCGCCCCGCCCGGCGCGCAGGCGCCAGTGCGGCGCGGAGGTTCTCCCACCCTCCATCCCCATCGCGCTCTATAAACTCTCACAAGCCTGTCTAGAGGTATGGGGGTTGCGTCGTGTGCCCCTGCGTGGTGTATTAGATCACCACCCAAGGTTGCGAAGGTAAAAGTCGACGCGTTGCGCTTTGCCGATCCGCACCTACCAAGTATGCTCTTGGTGGCGCGCTCAACACGGACTTTTTTTCCTCGCCTCATTCCAACCAAGAGAACAGCTTCGAAAAATGGGGCTTCTGCTTCTCGTCGGCTTCGGCTTGACGGTCGGCTTGACGCTCTCGCCCGCCGCCTCCACCCACGCAGCCCGGACTGGGAGTGTCGTGTGCTCGGCCGCGCGGCCGTCGGTGGGGTTCCGCGCCTCTGACGAGTTCCGCCACGGGCACGGCGGCGACGCGCTTGCCTCGTCCAAGGCGATCGATGGAAGCGTTGCAATGATGATGAATGTGGATGGGCCCGCCACCCCGTCCAAGCAGCGTCCGCGGCCCGCGGCGGGAGTGCCGCTGCCCGCCAGCCCCAGTAACACTTTCCGCTACGGCGCCGGCGGCCCCTCGCTGGCGGCGACACGGGCGATCGATGGTACGGTCGCGATGATGCACGTGCCCAATGCGGCGGCGCCTCCGGCGATGCCTGACGCGGAGGAGGCGCCCCCACTGCCCGCCGCCGCAGTCATGGCACCTCCAGCCGCCTCCGCCGCCACGGCTCCTCCCGCCGCCGCCACCGCCACCACGGCACCTCCCGAGCCGGTCCCGGTGAGGGGCAGGGTGGTCCCGACGCGGTCGGCCGACGAGTTCCGCCACGGCTCGGGCGGCCAGGCTCTGGCATCATATCCAGCCTGCGATGGCAGCGTGGCCATGGTCCAGTAGAGGCTAGAGTCTCCCGCGGGAGGGAGATGCTAACCGTTCCATAAAGGGAAATCTCGCGCGTTGTGGGTGCACCCTGTAGTCTTGTGTTGTGCTGATGTGAGCTGGTGTTTGTTGGCAGAGGGTGCGCGCTTGCTGTGTCCTGTGACCTGTGTGTCTTGTGAGCTTGGTCATCATCTGTCCCGCGTCCCACCCAAACAGTCACCCATCCACCGCGCTGGTGTCCACAGTCCGACTCCGACCTCCGAGCCTGGCTCCGTGGCTGTTCTTCGCCTTTCTATCAATCAAAGCACAAAGGGCCAGGCTCTGTGCCTGTGCGCTGTGGCGCGTCACCATCGCGCGATTGGCCAGCAAGCGTGGCCATCAAGCAGTATTCGACGGTGTTGGATACTAGTACACTCCCTTTGCTGCCACTCATAAAATCGTTGGGTCGCTTCAGTTCACGAATCCCCCCGTGGGCCGACCCTCCGATTTTATGAGAAGAGAACAAAGGGAGTGATACTAGTACGAGGGGCAAGAAACCCGCAAAAAGAAATAAAAGGTACGCGGCACCACTCTGCTACCCAACGCGGCCAAAGGATATCCACCTCGAGAACCTCGAGAACCACTCTGCACCACTCCACACCTTCGCTCATGTACGTGCTCCTCGCTGCTGCGCCCTCCTTCCTGCCTGCGCCTCGCACGCCCGCCTGCGGACGAGTCGGACTCTCGCCGCGCGGCTCGGCCTGTGCCTTCTTCGGACCCGCCCAGTACGTGGACCCGCTTGCGCCAAAGGGCCTCGAGCAGTTTGCTGGCTCGATGACGTCTCGGGTGTGGTATCTTCCGCCCGATAAGAGCGACTGGGCCGCGCTCCTCTTCTGTGCACGCCACGAGGCCATCCGACACGAGCTCCTTCGACTCGAGCGGCTCGTGCCCGTGCTTCAGTACAAGGACAAGGCCGACCCGGCGTTCGATGCGCTCGAGGAGCTGCACGCAAATTACTGCGACGCGGCGATTCGGTTCACGCACCAGCTCGAGGAGGAGGCGCTCTGGCCAGCCATCGGCGAGGTGCTCGAGGTGCCGGCCGATATCCAAGAGCGCACCACCGTCGGAGGGACGTACCGCACGCCGGTGCAGTGGGCCGAGTCGGACTACGAGGAGCTGCGCGAGGCGTTCGCGTCGCACAACGTCAACACGATCCGGCAGGTCCTCCCCGCCTTTGCCGAGAAGGCGGGCAGCCTGATGGAGGAGCAGGAGCGCCGCCTCGCCGCGCTGCTCCGCGAGAGCGGCCGCGGGCCCGAGTGGGGCGAGCAGCTGCAGGCAAAGCTGGACGAGTTCGCGGCTACGCACCCCTTCGGCGCGACGATGCAGCAGCTCAGCGTCGGCGCGGCCCAGCCAACCAAGCTTCGCGAGTGCGTCGGGCCCGCCTCGGGCGGCGGCGAGGCAGCCGCGGCCCGCGCGGCCCTGCTCCAGCGTGTGACGGGCGAGTCCGCGGTCGTCGCCTGAGCGAGAGGCGCGGCAGCGCCTTCCGTCGGGCTCGCCAGCGGCCAGCGGTGCGTGAGCACGACACGCGAGCTTTTGTTCTCTCATGTCTAGTCGTGCATTCCCGATTCCATATCGTCTTTTGTTTGATTGTTCTCTCTCTGTCTCCTGACTCTCCTCTCGTGCACTCTCGTCCCGCGACGAGTCACACTGTTCGAGTCTCGTGTATGTGCGTTTTTGATCGCAGCCAGCCATTTTACATACACGCCCAGTCACAACCCTCATGGACTAAGTCATCTGCAACTATTAGGTTGATGTATCAGCGATCACATGCGCCGTATACGACGCGCGATCCGCGCGGTCGATAAACGCGCCGCGCAATGTGCCTGGAGGAGCGGTTGCATTCTTCGCGATCGTAGCCAACGCCAGTGCGTTTAGTCGCTCCTCCAGCTCTCTGGACGAGAGCTTGCCGTCGCCGTCACTGTCAAGGTCTTTGAGGATCCCTTTGAAGTCCCTCCGACGAAGCCGCAAGCGCAAGATTGCAGAGGACGACTATCATCCTGCTGTCTTAGTGTGTGGCAAAGCAAGACACAGCTACAGGCTCGCGTGAGTGCGCAACCGCTAACAAAAGAATTAGAGCGAGCCCTCAAAACCAAAGTGTCGCACTAACACGGGTGGTACACAACAAAAACAACTCGTCATCGAAACCCTCGTGTTGATTTCGGACAACGTAAAAAAGAAAACACAAATCCAGCGGAGGTCCAAATGAGGTGTATCGCCTGACTGCGAGAGTCACCGAAAACAAAACGCAATTGGGGCCACTATCGCGCGTCCCCCAGTCAGCCGTCGGCACGGCGCGTCGGCACTCAGGAGTCAGGAGTGTCTCCTTCCTCAGCCTGCGCAGCACGCCATGCTTGAGGCGTTGCTTGGTGCCTATGCGTCGCCAATCGTCACCGCCTCAATCCTCTGCGCCTTCCCTTCCCTCGTGATGCTCGGCATGTCCTTCCTCGCAATCGGCCTGCAGGTCCCCGATATGTTCACCGCCGCACTGCAGCACCTGGCAGCTGGCATTGTGCTGAGCGCAGTGGCTGTGGAGCTGGTTCCGAAGATCCTCGAGGCGCCAGACGATGCCGGAACTACACTCGGAATGACAGTCGGCTTCTTCTTTGGCATCTCCCTGTTCCTGCTCATCCTCCCTGCCCTCTGTGGCGAGCCGGAGGAGGAGGAGGAGGAGGACGGCTCGACGCGCTACGTCTCAGCAGTGGCCAGCGGGCAGGGAAGGCAGACAGGCGGCAGCATGAAGCGACGGCCCTCGCTCATAGCGTCCATGAAAGAGCCACCACCCCATTACCCGTGGCCGCTCGTCTTTGCTGTCGGGACCGATGCGCTGGTCGACGGCCTGCTCATCGGCATCTCCGGTGCTGGCGGCATCGGTGCGGGCATCATCATCTCAGCCGCGCTCACCGTCGAGATGGGCTTCCTTGGCCTCACTTTCGCAGCCTCTCTCAAGAAGCAGCCAGCGGTGCGCCGAGAGTCGCCGAGAGCCACCGAGTGCCGAGATGACGAGCGCGTCGCAGATCCTTGAATCGGCTCCTCTCATCGCATCGAGGTGGAGATTTCACTGCTCGCCGGTGGCCCCAATCAGCGCCTTGCTTTCTTCCGCGCAGGTGAAGCGCACATTGACCATCGTCATGCCGCCACTCATGCTCAGCTTCGGCGGCGTCTTGGGCGGGGCGTTGGGCAGCGCCCTCGCCGACAACCCGCCCATGTACACGGGCCTGATGGCGTTTGGCGTCGCGGCTCTTCTCTTCCTGGTGACAGAAGAGCTGCTGCTAGAGGTGCGATGCGGGCTCGGAGCGCCGGGAGCGGTGCCCTCCCCCCACTGACACCCACGCTGCCGGGCCGGCAGGCGCACGAAAACGTGGGCGGGAACGACGAGCACATCTGGTGGGTGGACGGCATGTTCTTCTTCGGCTTCTACTGCTCCTTCCTGCTCGAGAAGTTCACCGGAGAGTGAATGATCGAACGACGCGGGGCGCACGCGGTCGGGGCTATTGCAATACGAACGGGCGCCAAGCGGGCGCCAGAGCGCCGGCGAGCGCAGCACGGAGGCGGCGGAGATGGAGGGTTGGTCAGGAAAACCGCACGACGCGTCCACCCCACGCCCCACGCGTCCACTCTCCGTCCTCTATGCGTCCTCTAACGACGAATACATATTTTTCCGTGCGCATAGCAGCGAGAGTTTCCGCTCTCTACGCGCCCGCCTTGACTCTTCGCCTGGGGTCCATGCCCGAAGAGCCCACCCTGTGAATGTAGAAGGTAGCCATGCATAGTCGGCTCAATTATAGTCGGGATTTAAAGCTCAATTGCACGCGCGCACAAACACCCACTCATCCCGGGAGGGCAGGGAGGGACACACAAAATTCACTCACACGTTGGCGAGGGACCGCTCAGCACGATGGTAGAAGGGGCACAACGAGTCGGTCCACCAACGTTTGTGGCGGTCGGTAGAGCGGACCACAAACAAGTAACGCTCATTAGTAGAAACTTACGGGAGTTTACTTGGAGACCCCGCCCGGCGGCAATCGCAAGATCACCTCGTGCTCGTTGAGGATAGCCGCCGTAGGCCCAGCCCGTTGATCGCCGTGGACCACCTCCGGCGGTCAAGGCAACTTTATCTAGAGCCTGCTCTAGAAACCATCCCGTGTGCGCCACCGCCCCCAGGCCCCCCGGGCGTTTCGTGGGTTCTGCCCCACGCCTGGGTGCCCCACCACCTTCTCCCGCGTCAGTGGTCCCCTGAGAGGGAACATACGATAGTGCCACCTTGTGAGCTGTCCTGTACCACGCGGAATCGGACCCTATCCTACCACCCTTGTATCCCCACAGTGCTCACAGTGCTCAGCTGTCCTGTTTGCTGTGATCTGTGCGTCCAGCACTATCCGTTGTGGCTGGGCGCAACCTCGACAACCTAAACTTTTTATCTTCGGACCGAGTGATACGGCCGGTGACAGTGTTGAGAGAGAGATTTTTAAAGACCAACAAGAAATCACGACTCTCACAGTGATTTGGGCTCGGCAGCTTGTTAGCCCTCAGCCGAAGCTGGGGCCGGTCCCGTAGCCGAGAGAGCCCGCGCCGATGAGTTCGACGCGGTCGGGGGGGCCTGCGGAGAGGCCAGCGAGGTGGCGATCGCTGTACTTCATGGGGGTCATCAAGTGACCGCGACTGACAAGCCAGAGGTCGATACTCTGGACGACCCATAGGATGCCACGAATGCCTGAAGGAGAGGGAGGCGAGGCCAGAGGCAGGCTCAGCTGCTCTCGGGTGATCCCGCTTTGGTGGCTGAAGGACCCGATGGTCCTGTCACATTCGCGTTCCGAGTCGTGGGGGTAGAAGAATTCGAGTAGAAATCGAGTCAGCACATCCTTGTAGTACAGCGGACCGCCAGGCTCGCCGGCAGCATCCGCAGGGAGGCAGCATATGAGGCACCAGTCTTCTGCGAAGAGCTCAACGGCTGCGGCCGCGATGGTAGAGTCGGCCGCGGTTCGAGCGAGCAGCTTTTGGCTGCGGGATCGAATCGCGGAAGGCTCATGCCCTCGCGGAGCGCGCGGGTGTGCGAAATGCGACAAAAGACGAAAGACGACAGGCGCCTGAGCGCTGTACGCATGAACTTTTGTCGCCGCAATCGCCACCGCCGCCATCTTGACGAGCAGCGCGAGCGCGCTCGTCGGCGGCCAGCCGTCGCGGGCCGGGCCGAGCCCGGCCTCAACCGGCCGCGCCGCCGCAGCAGGCCCGGAGGCCCACATGGCGGCCGACCAGCTGATAAGGAGTCTTCTTCTCAGTGTTGTGCCCTCACGCCGTGGCGATGCTCGACGGCAAGCTGTATGCGGCGCGTGGAGCAGGTGTGGCGGCGGCGCAGCGCAGCGCAGTGTCGGCTCCCAGCCCACGTGCGCAGCGTGTGTGTGCGTGTGGTGGGCCCGTCAGCGCTCCCTCCGGGCTTCGGCTCTGTGAAAAGTGAATTCTTCCTGCTGTCAAGGTGCCCGCTGTGACAGCGCCGCTCATGTCAGAGTTTGCGTCGTACGAGAGCGAGTTCACGCATGCCTGCATGGACGCGAATAGCAAGATTAGCACGCTCGAACGCCTCGCGCCGGGCAGCGGGCGCGACGCGGCGGTGAAGGAGGCGCAGGCGGCCGTCGACTCAGCTGCCGATGTGGTGTCGCGGCTCGAGATGGAGGCGGGGCCTTCGGACCGTGGGCGCGTCCGCGAGTGCAAGTCGAGCCTCTCCGAGCTACGCTCCAAGCTCTCCGTCGCTCGCTCCAACAACCGCGCCGCAGAACTCGCGCGCGAGCAGCTCCTGGCGAGTGCCGACGCGCCCGCGCGTATGGAGGCTGAGGCGCAGCACGCGCGGCTGCTGGAGACGACGAGCCGGATGCAGCGCGGGACGGACAAGCTGCGGGCCGCGTGCCAGGTCGCGGTGGAGACCGAGGCGGTCGGCGTCTCCATCCTGGGAGACCTGGATCAGCAGCGGATGACGCTCGAGCAAACGAGAGAGAGGCGCCGCCCGCCCGCCCGCCTTCCCCATCCTCGGAGGGACTGCCGCCTCACCGGGTCCCTCTCCCCCGCCACAGGCTGCGGACGGCCAACCGCGGGCTCGAGCGCTCGAAGAAGCTGCTGCAGTCGATGACCAAGCGAGCGGCGGCCAACAAGATGCTGATGATCGGCATCATCGCCTTCCTCTGCCTGATGATCGTGGCGATCCTCTACCTCAAGTTCTTCATGCCCTCGGGCTCCGACCCCTCTCCGCCGCCTTCACCACCCCCGCCGCAGAGATGATGAGCAGATGCGGTCGCGCTTTTTTTGTACGTGGAGCCGTATGGATGATGGATCCCCCGCGGGCGCGGCCCTCGTTATTTCTCGCGCGTCTCTCGGTCTCGCGTCGGTGTCGGTCCTCTGTCTATGCTATCTCGGTCTCGCCCGCAAGTGTTTGTGGGCGTGGGCATGTGTGTGTGCCGAGAGTTGCATCCGGCCCCTTTTTGTTGGTCTGTGTCTAATCTCTCTAAACCGCGCCAGTCGAGGGGGAGCTAGCTAGGGAGCTAGCGCGGCGCGGCAAGGCCCGCCCCGCCACTGGTCAGCCGAGCATTCCCACAGCGCACGAGAAGCCAGGCAGCACATGACATGTCCAACTCACTGTTCACACAGCCCACCCGCTGCACCACGCGCTGCTGCTCACTCGACAAAGCCAAGCGTCTGCAGCAGCGTGTACACCTGCTGCGGGACGCTCTCGCCGGTGTAGTACTCGGTGATGAGGCCGACGGGGAGGAAGAACATGGCGAAGCGCCCATTCGTGATCTCTGCCGCCTTGCTCCACCCCACCAGCTGTGCGCCCTCGTCCTCCTCCCTCGCCTGCCGCTTGCGCCACTTCTCCGAGAGGGCGTCCAGCTTGGCCGCCTGCGGAGCGTTGCCGACGCGGGTGGGGACGCGAGGTCGGGGGGAGCGCGAGAGCGCGGGCGCACGGCGCCTGCTCCGCCAGCTCCATCTCACTCATATCGGCGTCGAGCGCCACGGGCGGCGGCGCAGGGTCCGCCATCATGCGCGCGGTCGAGACGCGCAGCGGTGCTGCGGCTGCCCGCATCTGCTGATGCACGGGCAGCTCGGCGCGCGGGCCCGCCACCAACGCGGTAGTCAGGACAGGGAGGGCGAGAAGCATTGCTTGTGGCCAGCTCCCAGCGAGCACACACAGGGAAGAAGTGTCCGCGACATGGCGGCAGAGAGAAAGAATCAAGAAAATTATTTCACAGCGAAACCTCAACAAACCTATCACCGGCACGGTGCGACCACAGGAGACGACCTGTGGTGCCCAGCCCGCATCCAGGCATCAAGTTCGACAGCCAGTGGTGGCCAGCGCGGGTAGCCGGCACGACCTCGGCGGCTGCGCCGTGACACTACCGGAGGGAGCGCCTCCTCGCAAATGCCGGATGAGCGCCCACCGGAAGGCCGCATCCCGGCCTCCAAGTCGTACTACTGGCGCAGCCGGCTGCTGGGAGGCAGCTTCGGGTCGGAGGTGCCCGCCTTTGGCCTGTTCGCGCGGCCGCTGCAGCAGCAGCAGCAGCAGCAGCAGCAGTCCGGAAGCGGGCACAAGGCGGCTACGGGCAGCTCCTCTCCCAGCGCAGGCTCTCAGGGCAGCACCTCCTCTTCCGACGAGCAGGAACTCGCCGGCGCGGTGCGCAGCGGCGGCTTTGTGCGGTTCTATGACGACGACCAGCCGCGGCCGGCGGCGCGGCGCGCGCAGGGAGCGCAGGCGCGGCGGCGTGCCGCCAGCGCCGCGTCTTGGCTGTGCTCGACGCTAGTCGGCGCGGTGCCGGTGGCGGTCCTCAACTTTGCCACCTGCGCGACGTACGGCCTGCTGATGGCGAAAGGGACCGGCGTGCACCCGCAGCTGGTGATCGCGATGCTCCTCTACTCGACCGCCACCTCGGGCGTGCTGCTCTCGCTGCTGTCAGAGTGCCCGCTCACAATCGCGT
The DNA here is from genome assembly GCF_000372725.1 of Emiliania huxleyi CCMP1516. Lineage (NCBI taxonomy): Eukaryota > Haptophyta > Isochrysidales > Noelaerhabdaceae > Emiliania > Emiliania huxleyi. The sequence continues at coordinate 12,411 of NW_005194784.1, forward strand.
CGGGCGACGCGTCGATCGCTCTCTACACCAACCTCTGGCTGGTCGAGGCGTACAACCACCCCGCCTGCACCGACGAGACGCGCCTGCCGACGGCGCTCGCCTCCGCCCTCCTCCTCTCCCTCTTGATGGGCTGCGTCTACTTCTTGCTCGGCCACTACCGCGCCGCCGACCTGGTGCAGTACCTGCCCTTCCCGATCATCGCGGGGTTCCTCGGCATGGTGGGCGCCTCCATCGTCAAGGGCGGACTCGTCGTCGCCATCGGCGCGCACACAGCTCGACTCGACCGCCCGACACGCACACGTCCGCCCCTCACCCCTCACCCCTCACCCCTCACCCCCCACCCCCCCTGGCTCTCTCCCGGCCGCAGGCTCGGACCTTGACTCGCCCGACGACATCGCGCACGCGGCGCAGCAGGCGCCCGGCCCAGCGCAGCGCGGCGCTGCCGTGAGGAGACGCAGCTCCACCCCTCTCCCTCTCGCCAGGTGCCGCTCGAGTGCGGCGCCGCGCTGCTCCTCGTCGTCGTCCTGCTCGCCCTGCGGCGCGTCCGCTTCCCGCCTCGCTTCCTCTTTGTCGGCACGATGGCGGCGCGCTTTCCCGGACGCCTGCCCACACCTCCCTAGACACCTCCCTAAGACGCCTGCCCACACCTCCCTAGACACCTCCCAGACACCTCCCAGACACCTCCCAGACACCTCCCAG
>NW_005194783.1:0-1155 GCF_000372725.1 Emiliania huxleyi CCMP1516
GTAAGGAAGACATGTTGCCCGGCCGTTCAAGAAGTCCGTCTCGATTTTCGTTTTTTCCCCACAGACCACTCGGGCAACTTTTACGAAAGGCAAAGTTTTACTTGACCACTCGGGCAGATTCGATTGCATTTTACCACTCGGGCAAACTCGATGAAACGGGCGGACGGAAACGCGTTTGCGACGGCTCGCCGGAGAGCATGCATGGAGCGGCCGGTGCGCCGCCGCAGCTCACCGATGGAGCCTGCGTCGCGGCTCAATCCACTGACGTAGCAGCACTGCGACACACTCTCCAAGCACGGCCTCTGGCGTTGCGATTGCACAGAGAGCGAGCAATAGGCGCCAAAAGCACAGATCTGTGTGCAGTGGATTTCCATGTAGGTCGCGCTCAGCGAGCGGACAACCGCGGGTCTCGGATGCTCTCCCGGACGCGAGCCCATCGTGCGAGTGGCGGACCCGGAGGCGGCCGGCCCAGCTCACCCCCAGAGAGGCCATGGCCAGGGTCAGGCATAAAAGGGGGGTGTTTTTCCGTCCGTCCCTTTAGTTCTTTTGCTCCCTAAACCGCAAAGCCCGCGAAAGGCCGGCGCGACGAAGGTCTCGGGCGCCTCGGCCTGGTCGGACGCGGGCGCTCGCTCGCGCGGCAGTTGTCCTTGGATGCGAACGGAGGTCGCGTCCAAGGAAGGGCGGCTGGGTGGCGGCTTCAGCTGGGGGGTATGGCGGTTCGTTCGCTCACTTCATTTAGGCATTAGGGCGGAACTCCTTTTCCTTCATTTGGCCGGCTGGGTGGTCGGGACACGCTCGCTCGCCTTGTCCTTGGATGCGACAACGGAAGACGCGTCCAACGAGGCGGAGCTGGGGTGGCGGCTTCAGCTGGCGTCCGGCGGTTCACGCTTAATTCTTTAGTTCATTCGAGAGAGAGGAGATTTTTAGCAATAGTGTTTGTTCATTCGAGGAAACCCGGGAGAATGCTGGCGAGTAGAGGCACACGCACGCTCTCTCGAGGTCTCTTGGAGCAGAGCCCCGGCGAGTCCTCGAAAGAGCCTACCCAATGGGTCCCTCGAGAGGGGTACCCTGGGTGTGGGCGGGGCCTCTACTCGCCAGGGGAGAATGTGACTTCATTTAGGGCGGAACTCCTTTTCCTTCAATTGGCCGGCTGGG
>NW_005194782.1:0-1155 GCF_000372725.1 Emiliania huxleyi CCMP1516
ACCCCTGGGCCAGTTGTTGGTGGAACCACCTCAAGGCCAGCGCGCATGCGCGGGCGATGGACTGACTCCAGCAGCTCAAGGGCTCGCGCTCTCCTCACCGCCGCGCGCGCGTTGCAGCAGGAGTGCCGCAAACCGCAATGCGGCATTGTGCGACTACCGCATCGTGCCGCAGCTGCACCGCTTCTCCTCGGACATCATCGTGAACTCGGTGGTCCGCTGCGAGGACGCGGTCAGCACCGCGCCGGATCTCTTCTGAGAGCCGGCGCGGATCGCGGATGCGGCTTGAAGGCTCTGCCGGCGGATCTGTGGCCTGGCGCCTGCCAGACTGCGGGTCCAAATACCCCGGCGCTCGCGCGCGCCACCGCCCCCGGCGCGGGGTGGGATATCAGTTCGTGAGTTCTGTGTCCCCGTCCCTGTGCTCCACCTTCTTCTCCCGTGTCGGTCCCTGAGAACCCCACTATACAGCGCCACCTCGTGAGCTGTCCTGTGAGCTGTGTGTTGTGCGTCCAGCAGTCCGGACCCAGTGCTACGGCCGGTGACAGCGTGCCTCGTGTCGGCTCCCGAGCCAATCGTGTGCAGCGTGTGTGTGCGTGTGGGCCCGTCCTCCATGCTTGGAGGTGTGTAAGACTGACTGACTGTTCGGGGGGGACCGTGTCAAATCGCCAAAGGGCAAAAGAGATCCAAAGTGTACGAAAGTAGCTCGGCACTCTGGGATTGCGAAAGCCGGCGCCTGGTGGGTGGGTGGGTGTGTGCTTTTTGGGTAGGTTTTTTTTGGGGGGGGGGGGGGGACTGTGTTCGTGCTATCGTGCACTTATGAGACTTAAAAGCCGCAAGCGAGCCGAGAGCAGCAGAGCAGCCGCGGGCCGCGCGCGTGCCCTTTTTTGCCTCTTTCAGGTATCTCGACGATGTATACGGTCGATCCAACATATCCAAGAAGAGGAACGGGCTCACTCTCTATCGCCATTCTCGTGGCATACACTGGAGACTCTTGGAGCGCGTGACGACCGGACTCCCCCGCCTCGTGTAGTCCGCTCCCCCGCGGCGCGCTTCACCCGAGCATGGCGGCCAGCTCCTCCTTCTTCTTCGCGAGGTACGCCGCGCCGCCCTTGCTGGCGTACTCCTCGCACTGCTTGTCGAGGGCCTCCTTCTTCTTCA
>NW_005194781.1:0-1154 GCF_000372725.1 Emiliania huxleyi CCMP1516
GGTGAACAGAAAAGAAAAACACCCCCCCCCCGAGGAAGGAATGGAAGGACGGCACACGCCGCCCCCACAGAGTTTAATCCGGGAGGAAGGAAGTGGGTTACAGTTCTCTCACCCGGGGCCCGGGGCGGGAGCTTGCATTTTGAATGCCGTGCCAGCTCCTGCCCGTGTCCCGGGCGCGGAGATCCGAGGGACTAGCCTGGCCCTGGCCCCCCCACCTTGTGTGTGGGGAGACGTTGACCTTACCCCTTACTTAGGTGATGCGGCCGGCCTTTGCGAGGCTGATGCTTCCGGACGAGCACGGCGGCACGCTCCTTTGGGCGGGAGGGCACCGGCGCGAGGTTTCGGTGTGGAACAGCAGCACGTTGACTTACTCCGCAGAGGTCTGCCTCGAGGTGACGCGCGCGGACGCCGCTTCGGTCCCCCCCTTCCGCTTCGAGCGCATGCGCGACTGGTGCGAGTAGCGCGCCCGCCGTTATCGGTTATTTCGGGGGGGGGGGGGGGGGGCTCACCTCACCTTGCAAGGACCCCAGGAATGGCGACTCGCCGCTTTCCTCCCGCTGTGATTCTGTGTGAGCTCTGTGTCTTGTTTTGCCAACAATAGCTACACCTTGCTGTGTGTATGTACTGTGTCCTTCTGGAATCTCTAGCGAAAAAATAATTTCAGCAACGTCCAACGAAAAGAAACCAACGAGAAAAGAGAAAACCGCGCGAAACGACTTGGTTGTCGGCCCAGTCGCGAGAAAGAAAATGTGGCAGGGAATTCCACTTCTCTATTATGTATGTAGAAAGATGAACAACAGTCAGGCTCGGACTGGACACCAACGCGGTATGGGTGGACGCGGGACAGATCGGATGACGGCACGCACGAGCGACACACAGACACAAACAGGAAGTTCTAGCTCAAAAAGAGAATTTAAACAAAAGAACTCTCTCTCGATAAGAAAGAAAAGGGGGCACGGGATTCCACTTCTCTTTGACAAGTGTGTGTCTCGCGCCTTGCGGGGGGGGAGCGGAAAGGAGGAACCTCTTCCCAAGAGCACCACTCTTGGAGCGCCGCCACTACCACCCAGAGCGCTGCAAGCAGCGCCGGGCAATGACGGCTTACCGCCCACCCAGCCCCCCCTCGGCACACCCCGGCAGCCAATGTGGACGGC
>NW_005194780.1:0-1154 GCF_000372725.1 Emiliania huxleyi CCMP1516
GGGCCAGCAGCCGTCGAGCACGCCGAAGCGGCGCTGGCGGCGACGTCGGCGGCGTCGGCAGGGGAGGCGCCGTGGGAGGGTGCCCGCTGATGGCAGCTTTGCTGCCATGCAGATCGCTGCGAACAACAGGCTGGATGCCTAGGCCCCCACCAGGCCCCCACCAGGCCTGCGCTCTCTCGGACGCAAGCTCATATGTTCTACTGTGGAGCAGTGTGCTGTGGGGAGAGCTAGGGGAGAGGCGAGGATGGTTTCATTGGTTACAGCAGTTCTGCTATTGAGTATAGCCCCGCGCTAGCCACACGGACGCTCGACACCGCTCGACACCTTGCGCCACCACGCAACTCGACACCCGCTCGACACGCTCGACACGCTCGACACCCTCGACACCCCTCGACACCCCTCGACACGGACAAGCATGGTTTCAGCCTCGACAGGCCTCGACAGGCCTCGACAGGCCTCGACAGGCCTCGACATCTCTATCCCTCGACAGCAGCTCGACACCCTCGACACCGGGCCTCGACACCTCGACACCAGGGCTCAGAGCAAGGGATCGGCAGGCGGCGGAGTCGTCGCAGAACGAGGCAGAGGAGAGCGACGAGACAGAGGATGAAGCGACAAGAGAGAGAACGACGAGAGTGGGACGACCGCGAGGTGGCATGAAGGTTGCAGCGAGAATCGGCGAGGGACTGCGAAGAGATGACCCCCCCCCCCCCCGGGGGGGGCCGTCGACACCCCAGGCGCACGCCCGCGCACGCCCGCGCGCGCGCGCGCGGCACTACGCGGCACTACGCCGCGCGCGCACGCTCCGCGCCCGCGCGCGCACGCTCCGCGCGCACGCCGCACTACGCGGCACTGTGTGGCACTGTGTGGCGCTTCGCCGATCCGAGCAGGGAACCTGGGCGTTTTGACATTCCGTGCAAGGGGATGCCGAGGTACGCCGCAGGCCGGGATGGAGTGAGATCTTGCGGGGCAGGGCGTGGGCTAGCGCGCGAGGGCGCAGGCAAGTGCCCGAGGGTATGGGGGTGGGCGCCACCCTGTGGGGCTACCCGTCCGTACGTAGCATCGATCGTCGGCTCAAGTGATGGATGGGTATCCAACCTGAGAGAGAGAGAGAGAGAGAGAGAGTCCAGAGAGAGAGAAGTCTACGACCAAAT
>NW_005194779.1:0-1154 GCF_000372725.1 Emiliania huxleyi CCMP1516
CTGGTTGTAGATCCCGTCGCGGCGGCCCTCGTCGCTCGTGCTATGCAGCTCCATGGCCTCGCCGAGGACGTCGCCAACCGTAGCATGCCGCGGTGCTCTCAGGTTCTTTGCGACGCCGACTCTGCGCGAGCCAGCACGGCTTTGCGGCCGCGAGGACGTTGCACTCGGCGAGGGCGCCTGTTGTGACGAGATCGGAAGCGTGAGATAGCGACGACTGCGCAGGCACAGAGTCGCAAACTGGCGGTACCGAGCGGCGATCTGGTCCTGGCCTGGAGCCGGGACGGACTCCTTGGCCGCTTTTGCGACGCTGTCCCAGGCCTGCGCCCGCTCTTTTCGGCATGGCTCGAGCACGAGACAAGTCGGAAAACCGCGACAACTTCGGCGGGCATTCACAGATTTTTACCACCTCGGAAGCAACGCCTGTGTGTTCACCGGTGCTAGAGAGTGTCGAAAAGGAGTCCACACTGCATTCATCGACATCAACGCGCCCCGCTGCGCCGCGCTACTCGCGAGAGCGGGAGGAGATTTGGGGAGATTGTCGGGAGATTTCCAAGATTGTCACCGGGGTGTGCGTGGGTAAGTCGTGCGTCCTACGTGCCAAGGCGATGTGCATGCTAGTCTGGCTCGTCCCAATACGCTCAGGGGGCCGAGAACAGCGCTCTGTCGCGCGCTACTTTCCGTGCTGCTGAGAGAGGCCCGGAGGGGCCCACCACGGCCCACGCTCGCCTCGGAAATGCAAAAAAATGCTCCCAGGCCCCCTCCCGCCCACCCCGCACACCTGCTTGACTGCTCCCGAGCCCCACGAGCCGAGGCGAGAAAGTTCGAATTAAAGTGCGGAGTTTGAACATGGTAGTCGACAGGTGCCAGCCATAGATCCTGACAAACACAACTTTCTAGATCCCGCCCGAGCCGCCCCTCGCCATCTCTTCTCATCCCGCCCCCGCCCGTGACTCACAGCTTCAAGCCGTTCGACGAGGACGCAATTCGACGAGGAGCGTGCAAGGAGCCGGAGACCGCGTCCCTCTACCTCGTCTACGCCGAGCAGACGGTTAAAAGCGACGTATTCCGTATAAAATTTTCTTCGCTCCGCGAATTCATATAGAGAGAGAGATTTCTTCGAATTCAGAGAGTATCTCGCGAATACTTGCTAGCGC
>NW_005194778.1:0-1154 GCF_000372725.1 Emiliania huxleyi CCMP1516
CGGTGCTGGGAAGACACGGCACGAGGCCGTATTCACCCAGGTAGTCACGCACCCCGACTTCGCACTGTGGGGTGGGGGTGCGGGGAGATCTCGTGGGATCACACGAGATCCCACGGGGTCTCATACTTTTGGCTGCGGGTGCGGCGAGGCGCGACGCTGAGCTGCCGTTGGGGCGGGAGGCTCGCGGTCACCCCCCGGCGTGACGGCGGGGGCGAGTTCATCCGGAGCGTTTCACTGGGGGGCGGTGAGTGCCGCGTCCCGTCGCAGTCGATTGTTTGCTCGTTGGGGGACCACGATGGCGCCGTGTCGCAGGTGGCTTGTGTTCACCTTTCCCCCTCGCGTCACCCGGGCGGGTTCCTTTGGGCTTTGCCCTTGCCGCCGCCGTCGCTGACAGCAGCGGGTGGGTGAGCCCCCCCCCCCCCCCACCCACCCCCACCCCCCACCCCCCACCCCCCACCCCCCACCCCCCACCCCACCCCACCCCACCCCACCCCACCCCACCCCACCCCACCCCACCCCACCCCACCCCACACACACCAACAGGTGGCGCTGATTGCGCCGCGGCGGAGCGCAGAGCTGTGCACGGGCGCTCCTGGCTGCCCCGTGCTGCTCTCGCTCCACGGCACGTCGCTGAAGGCGTGCGAGCTCACACGAGATCACCCGAGATCACACGAGATCACATGAGATCACACGAGATCACACGAGATCACCCGAGATTGAAGGTGCGCGACTCAGCCGACGCGTACAAGCGGAAGCCCAAAGAGGAGGACGGCTTCCAGTTCGGCGTGGACGGGTACTGGGTGGTGGCGCCGACGCGGCACGGCGCGCACAACTGGGAGCTCGGCGGGCGGCTGTCGGCGGCGGCCGCTGTCGCCGCCGTCGCATCGCTTCCGCGCGAGCAGCTGCCGTCGTCGGTGGGGGTCGACGCTGCGCGCGTGCTGTACGTTGGCCATTCGATGGGTGCTCACGGCGCGTGGGTGGGTGCGGTGCAAGGGTCCGCGCACGCGCTTGGCGTGGCAGCGGTGGCGGGCTGGACGACCAAGGAGGGGTACGGCGACTCGAACTTTCTGTGGCGGCAGTCCTCCTCCGACGTGGGCGCCTCACACGTTGAGCCGGCGCTCAAGGGTCTGCTCGAGGCTGCCATCGCAGAGAAT
>NW_005194777.1:0-2207 GCF_000372725.1 Emiliania huxleyi CCMP1516
AGTGAGGGGGGGGGGAGAGTAGTGTCTTTCGCAGGTAAAACGCAATTTTTTTTTTCGTTTTCAGTGGGGAGGTGCCATCCCTGATCTTAGAATCGCTCGCGGGCGGGCGGCGGCGTGTCTGGCGAGGGAGCGGCGGTGGAGGCTGGAGGCGGAGGCGAGGCGGCGCGAGCGGCGACGCGGCGGGGTGGACATCGCAAGAAAAGAAAAACTTCGCCCCAAAACAAATCCGAGCTCCCCAGCTGTTCCGACAAACGATCTTCTTTCTGAAAGCCACATCACGGCCTAGCAACAACAAAAAGGCCCAGCCGTGCAGCGGCCCGCAGGAAGCAGTGGACCATGCACAAACCTCTACCGTCCCGGATTCGCCTCTCCCCACTCTCGGATACGTTCGCAACGTGAAGAATATGCACATGGCAGCACACTCCTGTGCACCCTTTCGCCCTTCTCATCACTGCCCCGGCGCCCACGCCTCGACCTTCTTGGGCAGCAGCTGGTTCGACAGGTCCTCTCCGTGGCCTAGGCCGCCGCTTGTGGCCTGGCCCCAGGTGAAGACAGCGGCGTCGGCGGTGAGGGCGAGGCTGTGGCGCTCTCCAGCCGACACAGCGACGACGCGCCGCCCAGCCAAGGCCTCGACCTTCTTCGGCAGCAGCTGCTCTTGCGTGTCGCCGTGGCCCAGCTGGCCACCGGCTCCCCAGCCCCAGCTCCAGACGCTGCCGTTGGCGGTGAGGGCGAGGCTGTGATAGACTCCAGCCGACACAGCGATGACGCGCTGGCCAGTCAAGGCCTCGACCTGGTTGGGCAGCAGCTGGCTCTGCCTGTCGCCGTGGCCCAGCTTGCCAAAGGCTCCAGAGCCCCAGTTCCAGACGGCGCCGTCGGCGGTGAGGGCGAGGCTGTGGTAGCGTCCAGCCGAGACAGCGATGACGCGCCGCCCCGCCAACGCCTCGATCTTCTTGGGCAGCAGCTGGTCCTGCTGGTCGCCGTGGCCCAGCTGGCCGTCCAAACCAAAGCCCCAGCTCCACACGGCGCCGTCGGCGGTGATGGCGAGGCTGTGGTCGCCTCCAGCCGACACGGCGACGACGCGCTGGGCAGCAAAGGCCACGATCTTTGTTGGCAGCGACTGGTGCTGCTGGTCGCCGTGGCCCAGCCGGCCATGGTGACCATAGCCCCAGCTCCAGACGGCGCCGTCGGCAGTGGTGGCGAGGCTGTGGCGGGCTCCCGCCGACACAGCGACGACGCGCTGGCCAGCCAAAGCCTCGATCTTCGTCGGCTGCCACTGATCCTCATGGTCGCCGTGGCCCAGCGCGCCCAAGCCTCCCTGGCCCCAGCTCCAAACGGCGCCGCTGGTGGTGAGGGCGAAGCTGTGATTCGTTCCAGCCGACACGCTCACAGCGCGCTCTCCTCCCAGCGTCGAGGGGAGACGGGTCGGCGTGTTGAGCCGCGTCACGCCCTCGCCGTGGCCAAGGAGGCCTGGGACGTGATCCGGCGGGCAGCCGCACGACGAGAGCCGCCCCTCGCCGACGATGAAGACGCTGTGCCACTGGCCTGCCGCCGCCCTCACCGGCGGGTTGGACTCGCACAGCAGCGCAAAATAGCACAGCCACCGCACGGCGCAGCTCTCGCCCTCTGGCTGCGCCGGCAGCTCGAAGCCGCGCTCTTGCGCCCACAAGCTGATGGCCTCTGCAAGCGAGGCGTGGAAGAGCAGCGAGACGGCCGCGACGTGAGTGATGTCGACAGGGCCGTCGAGGCGAGAGATGACGCGCACGAGGAGCTCCGTGGGGAGGTCGAGGAGGCGGGCGGGCGGCGGTGTGTCTGGCGAGGGAGCGGCGGCGGAGGCGGAGGGGTGGACATCGCAAGAAAAGAAAAACCGCACCACACGCCTAGCTTGCTTTAAAATCCCTGTGTGGTGGCGGCGTGCCGTCCTCCCATCCCTCCCTTGGGTTAGCTGTTTTCTTTTTTTCTTTCTAGCTTGCGAGTCGGATTTCTTTCTTTCTTTCTTTTTTAAGGTAGGCGCGGGCGGGCGGACGGCTTCCAATGCCGTCGCCCCACCACAGAAGCAGCCATATGACCCCCACTCCGACGCCCGCCCCACCCCACCATCGCACCACCCCTGACCCCACCCGGGCCCTTCCCGGTCCGCCGCGCTGCGTAGTCCTGCTTGCCGGGGGACCCTCTGCTGCTCGTGCGTGCGCTTTCGTCGAGGGGGCTGT
>NW_005194777.1:2952-13836 GCF_000372725.1 Emiliania huxleyi CCMP1516
GTCTCGGTGAGCGGACCGGCGGCGGGAGGAGGAGCAGCGGCGGCGCTCTCGCTGTTGAGCGTGCTGTTTTGAGCCTGGGATCCCATGTCACTGCGACCGGCGTGCCCGGGAACGGAGATCGCGCGCGCGCCGCATTCACGACGCGCGCGCGATCTTCGCGGAGTCGGGTCCCCAGAGGGCAGCGGTCTTTTTGGCCGACGTCCAGCGGCGCGCAAGGAAGCAGGCGCAGCGCCGGCGGTGTCGCGCTGCATGGGCCAGCAGGGTGCAGTGGCGAGGGGCGGCGGGCTCGGACGTCCACCGAGTCGCTCCGCGCGCCAGGCGGAGCGCGCGCGCGGGCCAGGAAGCTCTCAGCAGGCTGAAGAGGACATCTGCGCTTATTGCGGGCGGAGGCGGGACTCCACTTTGTATTCGGCACACGCCTCCCTACCGGTATAAATACCGGGGGAGGTATTTTTGGGCCATCTCTCCTCAAAAACGATGTCAAGCGCCCGCTCGCAGCCAGCACGCGCCGCGCCCCTGGGCGCTCCCCGCTGCGGCGCGCCGCCCGCGCGCGGGTTGCCCGGGCGAGCGACCGCCACCGCTCGCCCCTCCGCGCCCTCTGCCCGCGCACGGCCGACGCGCAAGCCCGCGGTCGCGCGCGAGCCGTCGCTTTGCGGACGCCACCGTCTACCCGCGCTCGCTCGCGATCGAGTCGCATGACCCTATATTCCGAGTAGCGGAGGTGTGCTTGCACCCCCTTCCCAAGGCACATGCACTTTGGAGGGAGAAAGTAACCGCGGCGGCGGCCGCAATCTCACATTAGGCACCTCACCCCCCGCAGGCGCGTTCTCGGCGTGCTGCTGCTGCACAGGTTTTGCGGCCGCCCCGAGAGGGGGAGCGGCCGCTCCTCCGCACCATCGGCCCACGGCATCCTGGGCGGCGTCGGCGCCGCCCCAACGGCCGGCTCGGGCGCTTCCCGCCCCGCCTCGGCTACACTTTGCCGCGGCGATCCACCGGTGCGCCGCCGCACCGCGCGCCTCCCCGGAGCCTCTGTACGGCGCGATGAGCCGCCTCGGCTGCCGCCGTGGTTGCGCCGGCGCCCCTCCCGCACGGCGCGACGCGACCGCAGCCGCGTGCGTGGTCTCACTCACCTCTCCCGCCCGCGCGTCCGCCTCTCAGACCCGCCTCCCCTTTACCAGGCGCCATCACCGGCACGGCCGCCGCCGCCCGTGCGGCACCCGCGGCACCTCCCGCCCCCCCTGGCGATGCTGGCCGCTACCCCGCCGCCGTAGCTACCCTCCCCACCGCTGGTGCACCGCCTCCGCCGCCCCCCTCGGCGCTTCGCCCGTGATTTTGCCGCCTCCTCCTCCACCACCACCCGTCTAAGCTTCCGCCCGCCTTCTCGCCACCGCCGTCCGCGCCACCTCAGCCGCCCTCTCCGGCGCTGCACCGGCGCTGCAGTGCCGTCGGCGCCGCCGCCCGTGCCGCCTCGGCCTCTGCGCCTCCAACCTCGCCGCGTCCGCAGCGGTTCCGCCCTCGGCGCCTCCCACCTCTCACCCGCCAGGTCGAACTTCCGCCGACGATGGTGCCACCGCTGCCGCCCCCCCCGCTCGAGCCTCGGCCGCCGCACCCCGCCGTCCGCGCCCCGCCGCCACCCCCTCCGTCACGGCACACGCCGGCACCACCGCTACTACCGCTGGCTCCGCCCTAGACGCCGCCGACCGCTCGCAAGAGCGGCGAGCCCGGGGCCGACACCCCTGTTAGGTGACGGTCGACGGCTCCTTTCGAGGCTTTGTGGCCCTTTAAGAGGGCACCAGCAGCTTGGGGGGTGCGCGCTGGATGGCCGGCGCGGTGGAGCAGCGGCGCGGAGCCGGGGGTTCGACGTGCGGCCGTCGGTGGCGCGACACGCGGCCTCCAGCGGCGATTCGCCGCGGCTCCGGCGGTGCGATTTTTGTGCGTTTTCGAAGGCTGTGGGCGGGATAGGGCTGGCTAGACCGGCCCTGGTGTGCCCTAGTGTGTTCCCTTACACCCCTGGCCCGGGAGCAGTAGCGCGGTGCGCGTCCCGAGGGCGTAGGGGCTAAAAAAACAATTGATTAACTTTTCAGCCACTTAGAGCACACAGTGTGCGCGCTGCGCGCGGGGGGGGGGGGGGGGAACCCCATTAGCCATACCAGGTTTAAACCTAGTTTATCGTAAACAGGACTAATCTGGTTCGTGTTCAGCAGTGCCAGTGGTCTAAACTGGTCTAAACTGGTTCGCTTGGAACCCTCCTCCGGGTGCGCAACGAGACCCGCCGTTGCATGCACCGCTACCGCTCAGACTCATCGCCTGCGGCAGCATATACAACATATACCTCCATAGTTGCCAGCTGGCGTTGGCCAGTCTTCGCTAAGCACGGCTAATGTCTCATCCCTGGTCCTCCAGCAGCGAGCCGAGGTTGTTGATCGAGGCGAGCGTGCTTGGGTGCCGGTCGCCGAGCGTCTCTCGCCTTCCCTCCAGCGCCTCGCGGTACAGCGCCTCGGTGCCGTCCAGGTCGCCCTTGGCCTTCAGCAGCGAGCCGAGGTTGTTGATCGAGGTGAGCGTGCGCTGGTGCCGGTCGCCGAGCGTCTCTCGGCACCCCTCCAGCGCCTCGCGACACAGCGCCTCCGCGCCGTCCAAGTCGCCCTTGGCGTACAGCAGCGAGCCGAGGCTGTTGATCGAGGCGAGCGTGCTTGGGTGCCGGTCGCCGAGCGTCTCCCGTCTCACCCCCAGCGCCTCTCGGTACAGCGCCTCCGCGCCGTCCAGGTCGCCCTGGTCCTCCAGCAGCGAGCCGAGGTTGTTGATCGAGGCGAGCGTGCTTGGGTGCCGGTCGCCGAGCGTCTCTCGCCTTCCCTCCAGCGCCTCGCGGTACAGCGCCTCGGTGCCGTCCAGGTCGCCCTTGGCCTTCAGCAGCGAGCCGAGGTTGTTGATCGAGATGAGCGTGCGCTGGTGCCGGTCGCCGAGCGTCTCTCGGCACCCCTCCAGCGCCTCGCGACACAGCGCCTCCGCGCCGTCCAAGTCGCCCTTGGCGTGCAGCAGCGAGCCGAGGCTGTTGATCGAGGAGAGCGTGTTCGGGTGTCGGTCGCCGAGCGTCTCTCGGCTCGCCTGCAGGTCCTCGCGGTAGAACGCCTCCGCGCCGTCCAGGTCGCCCTTCTGCCTCAGCAGATTGCCGAGGTTGTTTATCGAGATGAGCGTGCTCTGGTGCCGGTCGCCGAGCGTCTCCCGCTGCCCCTCCAGCGCCTCGCGGTACAGCGCCTCCGCGCCGTCCAAGTCGCCCTTCTTGCTCAGCAGCTGGCCGAGGTTGTTGATCGAGGAGAGCGTATCCGGGTGCCGGTCGCCGAGCGTCTCTCGCCTCGCCTCCAGCGCCTCGCGGAACAGCGCCTCCGCGCCGTCCGGGTCGCCCTTGGCCTTCAGCAGCAAGCCGAGGTGGTTGATCGAGGCGAGCGTGTGCGGGTGCCGGTCGCCGAGCGTCTCTCGCTGCCCCTCCAGCGCCTCGCGAAGCAGCGTCTCCGCGCCATCCGGGTCGCCCTTGGCGTACAGCAGCCAGCTGAGGCTGTTGATCGAGGTGAGCGTGCTCGGATGCCGCTCGCCGAGCGTCTCTCGGAAGCCCTCCAGCTCCTCGCGGTACAGCGCCTCCGCGCCGTCCAGGTCGCCCTGGTCAAGCAGCAGCTCGCCGAGGCTGCCGATCGAGATGAGCGTGTGTGGGTGCCGGTCGCCGAGCGTCTCCCGCTGCCCCTCCAGCGCCTCGCGGTACAGCGCCTCCGCGCCGTCCAGGTCGCCCTTGGCCTTCAGCAGCTGGCCGAGGTGGTTGATCGAGGAGAGCGTGCTCTGGTGCCGGTCGCCGAGCGTCTCTCGGCACCCCTCCAGCGCCTCGCGACACAGCGCCTCCGCGCCGTCCAAGTCGCCCTTGGCGTACAGCAGCGAGCCGAGCCAAGCAATCGAGGCGAGCGTGTCCGGGTGCCGGTCGCCGAGCGTCTCTCGCCTCGCCTCCAGCGCCTCGCGGAACAGCGCCTCCGCGCCGTCCAGGTCGCCCTTCTTGCGCAGCAGCGAGCCGAGGTTGTTGATCGAGGTGAGCGTGCGCGGGTGCCGGTCGCCGAGCGTCTCCCGGTTCGCCTCCAGCGCCTCGCGAGAAAGCGGCTCCGCGCCGTCCAAGTCGCCCTGGTCCCGCAGCAGCGAGCCGAGGTTGTTGATCAGCGTCGACGTCGCCCTCTCCTCCGGCTCCATCCGGTCCAGCGCCGCCCTGCCCTGCCCCGCCAGAGCCGCCCGCAGCAGCCCAAACACAGCCTTGTTGCACTCGGTCAGGCCAACCTCCCTCTCCAGCTCGCCCAGGATCTGCTCAGTGTCCTTGGGGTTGCGGCACTCGGCCTTGCGCACATCCACCTGGGACAGCTTCTTCGCGATCGAGTCAAAGTCATTTACCAGCGCCGTCTCAAACGCCGCCTGCTGCTCCGCGCTCATCACCACCTCGAAGCGAGCGCCCGACGCCTGCGTGTGGAACACCTCCTTGATGCAGTACGCGCGCCGCAGCGGCTTTGGGTTGTAAAACGGCTCCATGAGCAGAACCGTGTGCCCGACGGCTCGAACGCAGTCGCCGAGCCGCTTGACGTCGTTCATCGTGACGTCGAGCTGCCGCGTCGACTGGCGGATCACAAAGTCGCACACCCAGAACTTGGTGTCGGGCGGCAGCTCTGGGTGGAGCCGCAGGTACTGCCGCAGGGCGTCCACCAGCGTCGCGAGCGGCGTCTCGAGGAACCAGCTCACAAAGACGGTGGCGATGCCCACGCCAGGGTCGCCGCGCCCGTACAGCGTCTCGCAGTACGCCTTGCCGCCGTCCGCCTCGCTCTGCCTCGCGACGAGCCACTGGTTGACGTAGCCGTTGAGGTCGGCGTTGGCCGGGACGCGGACGCCGTTGATGGTGGGCCGGTCCTCGTTGCACTGCTCGACGGCGTCGGCGGGAAGGGTGGTGATGTACTCCTCAATTGCGTCGACAGATAGGCCGAGGGTCAGCCGCTCAGGCAGGTTGAGCTTGGCAGCCCGCTGCGAGACGGGGTCGGCGCTGTTGGCGTTCGGTGCGGCCGGAGGAACAGTGGCGCTTGCTGCGCGTGCAGCGAGCCGGTCAGGTGAGAGGGAAGCGCCGCTGCGCGCGGTAGATGCGGCAGGAGCGGCGGTGGCGTCGGCAACGCCGGGCAAAGAAGCCGAGCAGCCCATGCCAGCCGCAAGGGTTGCGAACAGCGTGCCACCGCAATCCGCAACTTTTCTTTTTTTTGTCTGCCGGGTGTCCGCGGCCCCCTGTTGCCCGCTGTGTAGGACAGTGATCGCCGCAAACCCTGTGGTCAGCTCCACATCATCTCGGATATTTTTTGTAGGCACCGGAACGCCAAAAAACTACTATGTCTTCGAGTGAAAAGTAATCCGAGCAAGCACGTGTTATGGCCCTCCATCGCGTTGACAGATAGGCCGAGGGTCAGCCGCTCGGGGAGGTTGAAGCCGGCGGCTCTGCGCGAGACGAGCGCTTGCGCCGGCTGAACTTCCACCTCTCCCTCAGAACTCCCGACGGCCACACGCTGCTGCGTTGTCGACTCGTCTTCTGTGACATCGTCACTTGGGTTGGCGGGGGACTTTGTTGCTTCGTTGGCGGTCACCTCCTTGCTCTGCGTGGCTTGAACCCGAGTCGCCTCTGACCGCCTCTTAGCCGCATGCCGATTGCACTCGGCGACTCTCGGTGCGGCCGTGACGCCCTCCCCTGCCTCACTCTGCGCTTCTGCGACCTGCGCTTCCGTGGCCGAGCTCTCAGATGCACTAGAGCTAGCGCAGCCCATCGCGGCTCGGTCCCTCCAGCGGCTCGCGCTTGAGCACCAGGCGTCTCGCGTGTACTCGTATCACGCCGTATTTTTTTCTTTTTTATGCTTCACGCAGCGGTCGCTTCACAACGGCCTCAACCCCTTTGACCGGCGCGGCGACTATCACATCGAGCACCCACTTCCTTCTAAGATACATTCATTTATGTGCAGGGCCGATCAGCGAGGCGCTGCTGCCGATAGAAAGTCTTGAAAGACTTGATCTCGAGCGCCTCCAGCATGACGCGGACGCGAGGAAATTTCTCGAGAGCCATCAACTTCCAGAGGAAGTCGCCCTCAGGGCTGTGCAAAGCGGCGGCCCAGCCCTTGCACGTGCGGCTCATTCTGGCGATGACTTGCGGACGAGGAGCCTGTCGCGCGACATGGACGACGAGCTCCTGTGGGAGCGTGGGCGGTGGCTCGCCGCTGCCGGCGTTGGCTGGCCGCCTGGCCTTCGTTTTGCCCATGATACGTGCGGCGCGCGTGCGCCAATATGCGTTTCGCGCCAATATGCGCGCATAAACCGACGGATTATTTTATTTCGCCCGTTTCTCCACAATCGCACCAGGTGTAATAGATTTTGCGAGTCCCCCCCCGCGCGCGTTGTCTGCGACAGTCGGGTGCACAATGCCCAGCCGATCCGAGTTCGCGCTCGTCGCCGTCTCCATGTACGCTCGCCCTCCACCTTGCGGCACGCGCAGCTGTCCGCTCCACTGATCTCTTCGGTCTTTGCACGCGCGACTTCGTCGAGCCCGCTGCCAGCGGCAGTTGCCTGTGAGCTCACATCAAGGATGCCGTCGTCTCGATGCCACCCTTGGTCGGCCGCACCCGCCAGCGCGCGCATCAGCCCAATCTCGAGGAGTAGGCGGCGGCGGCTCTGCAGCGCATAGCCGAGGAACGAGTCGAGCCTTGCCGCGAGCGCCGAGAGGGCCTCGGCGGCGTGCGCGACCGGGATAGCCCGAAGCGTGCGGTTGGCGGGCGAGCGGATGTTGGCGGTGCGGTCTCGGCGCCGCCGGCACGCGCGTGCGACTGCAGCGCACGCACGTCTGCGGGCGCGAGGAGTGCGGGGAAGACGACGACGCCCTGCGTGCGCCACAAACTGACGGCATGTCGCGTGGCGCCCGCCGCGCCGGCGTCCCTCACGCTAAGCTCGCTCAACGTCCGCGCCGGGCGTGCGGCCGCCTCGTGCGCGCCGATGCCGGCGAGGGCCATGTCGACTCCTGTCCGCGCAAAGGCCGCCATGCCCGCCCCGCCCTCGGATCGGAGGCGCCACGCATGCTCAAATGCCGTCAGGCTGCGCACCTGTGATGCGCGGGGGTGGGGTGAAGGTGTGCGATAGAGACCGAAGTTGGGGCGAGAACTCGACCTGGTGTCGCCGAGCGAGTCCGCAAGCCGCGCCTCGACAGCGCCGAGCCGCTCGTAGGCCGTGGCGCTGCTCGGCGCGAGTCGGATCGCCGCGCGGTACGCCTCGCAGGCGGCGCCACGCAGGCGCGTGAGGCGCTGCGGCGTCGCGGGCGCCAGCCGGCCCGTCGACTGCGCACGCTGCTCGAGGCCGTCGCCGCGATGGACGTGGCACCGCTGCCTCTGCGCAGCATCAGCTCGCTCCATGCCTCACGGCCGAGATACGCAGCCGCGTGCAGCGTCGTCTGGCCAGTCCAAGGGTGGGCGGTCACGACCGCCGCACCGCCGTCGAGCAGCGCCTCGACCGCCGGGAGCGGATCCAGCAGGCGGAGCACCTTGGCACCGGCGCCCGGCGAGCCGTCGGCCGAGAGAGTGCCGCCGGCGAGCGGAGCGCCGCCTGCGGTGGGCGCCCTGTAGACGGCGAGGTCGAGAGGCAAGAGGCCAAACGAGGTGCGCGCGTTCACCTCGGCGCCGCGCGGAGCAGCTCCGCGATCATTTTCGAAGCGCCGCGCCCGGCCGCCACGTGCAGAGGCGTGATGCCGCGGCTGTCGTTGGCCGACGCATCCGCTCCCTTGGACAGCAGGAGGCGCGCCAGTTCGTCATTGCCCTCCTCTAGGGCGACGGCCAGTGGCGTGTTGCCCATCAGCGTCTTGGCGTCCACATGCGCGCCGCCGAGGCCGAGGAGCAGTTTTGCGACTTGCTGCCGGCCCATCACCTGGACTGGGTAGGTGCACAAGATGCTCGGCGGAGAGGGCGGCGGCGGAGCAATGGGTGGGGCGGGCGGCGGAGAAGGCGGCGAGGGCGACGACGGCGGAGGCGGCGAGGGCGACGCGGAGGGAGCCTGGTAGTTCCTGTGGGGGACGCGATCTCGGGTCGACGCTTGTCGGGCGCCGCGCACAAGGGATATGGCAGGGGGGCGGCGGCAGTAGCAGCGGCGGCAGTAGCAGCGGCGGCAGTAGCAGCGGCGGCAGTAGCAGCGGCGGCAGTAGCAGCGGCGGCGATGGATGGCAGAGGATGCTGGAGTGGGGCTGAGCGGCTCTGGTGGTGCAGCGGTCTGGTGGTGCAGCGGCTCTATGGCGCGCCGGTAGGGAGAGCGCGCACGCGTAGGCGACGTGACGAGGAGAAGCGCACGTGGGGCGCGAGGCGGCGAGGGGAGCGCAGGAGCGCGCGTCCCGCGTCCACCCATACCGCGCTGGTGTCCAGTCCGCGCCTGACTGTTCTTCACCTTTCTACCTAACCTAACTGGCACTGCACTGCGTGGCGTGTGTGCCTCGCACTCGAGAGTCGAGTGTCGTGGCGGAAGCGCTTCGGCTTTCGCCCAGTCCCTCGACAGTGTGTGAGTGGTCCACGTACTAGAGAGGTGTGTCTTGTGTCGTTTTGATTTACTTCATAACTCTGTTCTCGCGGGGCTCCGCCCCGCTGGCCACTGGCCAGCTGGCAGCTCCCGCCCCAGACCCCAATTGACTAGTCAATTACCATGTCCCCGCTGACCCCACCCACAACCTCGGCCGGAGCACATACCCACGTGCCCCTTTCAGGCTCCACCACCCGCGACCGCCATGGGCTCCACCTTCACCGCCCCCTCCTCCACCTTCTCAGCTTCCCCCTGCGCCTTCACCGCCTCCTCCTCCTCGGCCTTCACGCCAACGGCGTCTGGAGCGTCTGCGGACGCCGAGGCGCCGCTGGCAGCGACGTCGCCCTCTGCGTCTCCGGCAGCGGCGCTACCGGCTCCGCCCCCGTCGTGCTCGCCCGCAGCGGCCGCCTTGGCGCGGCTCCACGCGCTCGCGGCTTGGCGGAAGGCCTCCTGCAGGAAGGTTCCGCGAAGGGTCGGGGAAGGCGCGGGGAAGCCTCCACGCACCGGCGCTGGGAGGGAAGTAGGGTGGCTCCGGGTGGCGCATCAATCTCGGATCATCTCGGATGCTCTCGGCTGAATCTAGCTGTACTCGGCTCCTGGAGTCTTAGCAATCTCGGGTCATCTCGGAAGCTCTCGGCTGTGCTCTCGGCTCCTGGTGGCGAAGCCCCGGCTGCTGCTGCTTGAGTCGCGCGACCTCCGCCTTGACAAACAAGTTGTACGCGCTCGGCGCCCGCGGCGCCTTCGCCGCCCCCTCCCGCCCCCTGCCCTTGCCCTTGCCCTTGCCCTTGCTGCCCCGTCCTCGCTTCCGGCCGCGCGCTTTGCCGCCGCCGTCGCTGCCGCTGTCGGAAGGTGCGTCGGACGAGTCCGAGCCGTCGCCAGACCCGGCGCCGGCGCGGTAGTCGTCGTCCTCCTCGTCCTCGTCCACGCCCGCCGCGAAGGTGTAGCCGAGCCGGTCCGCCTGACGAGGTGCTCAGAGTCGACTGGGCGCACTACCTTCATTCAATACCAGGAGCGGGACGACACCACGCCCTCAATGTTGGGTCAGGGGCACTAGCCAATCAAGGTGTGTGGCCGAGCTCAGTCCACACCTCCGCACGCAACGCCTCTGCAGAGTACTGGTTGGGCCCGGCCGGAGCCGCGCCCTCGTCGGACGGGTCGGCGGCGTGCGTGCCTGCGGCGATGACGGCGGAGATGGTCGCCTTGGCGGCCTTTGCAGTCTCGCGGCGAGAGACGCGCAGCTTCTTCTTCTTGCGGCGCCCCCCTCCCCCGCCGCCCTCCCCCCCCTCGTCCTCCTCCTCCTCCTCCCCATCGCTGTCCTCCTCCTCCTCTCCGCCGCTGTAGCTGCTCTCCTCCGCCTCCTCCGCCTCAGCCTCGTCTCCGCTGCCGCCGCCTTCTTCGACGTACGACTCGTCCGACGACCCCTCCTGCTCACACACACCTCGGCTCATCTCTCGGCGCAACCTCGGCTCACCTCGGCTCACCTCGGATCACCTCGGATGATCTCGGATGATCTCGGACAAACCTCGGCTGCTCTCGGCTGCTCTCGGCTGCTCTCGGCCCACCTCGGATGATCTCGGATGATCTCGGAGGACCTCGGCCCATCTCGGCCCGTCTCGGCTCCTCTCGGCTCCTCTCGCCTCCCCGTCCAGCCACTTTTGCAGCGGCTCCACCTCGAAGTCGTCCATCTCCGCCATCGCCCCAACCTTGGCCTGCCGCCGCGTGCCGGGCGCAAGCACCGCGCGCTCGTCCACCCGATCCGCCTACGTGGCGGTCGACGAGCCAGTCGCGCGCTGGCGGAGCATCGCCGCACACTCTCACACCGATCCGCCTCCGCCACCTCGGCCTCCTCCTCCCTCGCCACACGCCGCGCCGTCGCCGCCCGCTGCTCCGCCTAGTCGTCACTGGAGACCACACATGCCTAGCCAGACGACCCCTCCCTACCCCGCCGCCCGCCATAAAAATAATAAAAATAAAAATAATAATAATAATAATAATAATAATAATAATAATAATAATAATGCCTCGCCTCGAACTCGCCGACGCGCTGCAGAAACCGAGTCCGCTCCTGCTTCTGCAGCGCCAGCGGCGGGCTCCTGCCGTGCTGCGCCGCGCCGGGCGCCATGTCGCGCTGCAGCGCAACCTACTCCCAAGGGAGGCGCAACCTACTCCTTCATATCTCCCCCATATCTCCCCCATATCTCCCCCATATCTCGCAACCTACTCCCAGCGGAGGCGCAACCTCGTCCTTCACGGGTCGCCTCCGTCGGTGCGCCATGCCGCGCCCCTCGAGTCGGG
>NW_005194776.1:0-1154 GCF_000372725.1 Emiliania huxleyi CCMP1516
TTTTCCGGTTTTTTTCCGGAAATTTTAACCCGAATTTTTGGTTTTCCCGGAGTTTTTCCAAAGTGTGGGGGGGGGGCATTTTTTTGAAGCGCCTCTTTATAGGCCCCCCCCCCCCCCCCCCCGGGGGGGGTTTATTGGGATTCCCCCCCCCCGCAAATTTTATGGAGAAAGTCCTCCTCCAGTGCCTCCTCCAAGTGCCCCCAGGACGTGGCGAGATATTGGCCGCGCCTCTACTGAACTGCCAAACGCCTTAATATAAATCCCCCCCCCCCCCCCCCGCCCCATTATTGTACCAATGTCAATGTCATGGAGCGAGCGAGGACAGCAGAGACCGACCTCGCGACCTGGCTAGTCTGAGAGGGCTTTCGCGCTGGCGGGGGAGGGCGGGGGATTCCTCCGTCGTGGGTCCCAGGCCCCCCGGATCTGCTTCACGAGCAGGATCGTGTTGAAGATCACCAGCCCGACCAGCAGGCCCACGATCAGCAGGCGCTCGCAGAAGGGCTCCTTGACCGTCCGCAGCGCAACCAGCACCATCCACGGGTGCACCCCAAACCGAATCCCAAAGTAGGTGAGCCAAAAGACCGCCTCGTTGAAGGCGCGTAGGGCCCTGCGGCCGGCCGTCTCTCCCGCGAGCCAGCTCGCGCAGTGGCGGCGCGCGACGAGGATGATCGTATTAACCTCAACCACGGTGACGTTGGCTGTGAAGATGGCGTTGGCCGGAATGCGCAGCGGGTGGGAGAGCAGCGCCATCACGAAGGAGTGGTGTGCGAGGACGAGGCTCGGCTGCGGCACTGCCGCGGGGTAGCACCAGATGTACACCGCGTCGGCCGCCATGTAGACGCTGAACAGGACGGTGTACAAGTACGGGTCCGTCGCGTCGGCAAAGACAGCACAGTTCAGCAGCATCAGAAGAGGGAGGGTGGCGAGGTTGAAGACGTCGTGGCGCACGAGTCGAACCGGGTCCACGGAAGGCAGCCCCTTCGCCTTGCGCGCCGCTGGCACCGCCTTGCCACGCCGCCACCCAAGCACCGCACCGGTGAACGACAGAGCAAGCGTGAGCACCGGGGCGGTGTTGCTGTAGAGAGAATGCATTCCCGGCGTCGCCACCGATTCCGCGCACAGCGCACAGAATACGCACGGTGGCCACGCCTGTA
>NW_005194775.1:0-1154 GCF_000372725.1 Emiliania huxleyi CCMP1516
GGGGGGGGGGGGGGGCGGAGCGGAGGGGTGAGGGGGTGCGGGGCGGTGGGGGGGGGATCTCGTCTGGATCTCGTCTGGATCTCGTCTGGATCTCGGCAGATGGATCTATAGGCAGATGGATCTGGGCTGAACTCGCCTCGTCCGAAGGCGACTTGTCGGTCCTCTCTGCTGGGCTGTCCCCTCCCTTGGGTGAGTCTGGCTCGCTGAAGTAGCGCCGCTTGAGGGCGGGCCAACAGAGGAAGAAGAGGGCCACCTGGGAAGGGGTGGGGTGGGAGGGGGGGGGGCGGGTGAGTTGGGGGGGAGGCGGGAGGGGGGTGGGTGGAGGGGGGGGGAGAGGGTCACCAGGCCCACGACGGCGATGGAGACCAGCGCGGCCGCCACCGCGACCACCATCGTGTCGTTGCTCGACCACGCGTCTGGGTTCTCAGCGGCAGAGGCAGCGGCGACCAGCGACAGAGGCGACGGCGAGGGCGGCGGCGAGGGCGGCGGCGAGGGCGGCGGCGAGGGCGGCGGCAGCGAGGGAGGGGGCGCGTAGACGCAGTTGGTCTCTGGCCAGCGTATCGGGTAGAGCTGGGCGGTGGCGAGCGAGTTGTAGTTGACGGCGGTGGAGTCGGTGCAGTCGACGAGTTGGCACGAGCCGTCGTCTGTGGTTGCCCCGGAGTTGTACTGCGGGTAGCGCGAGTCGGTGCAGCCTGCCAGGGGGAGAGGAGTGGGGGGTGGAGGGGTGGGAAGGGGGCGAAGGGGAGGGGCTGGGGTAGAGGGGGCGGGAGGGCGAGAGGGGAGGGCGAGAGGGGAGGGGGGCTCGCCGTAGAGTGGGTACGTGCAATCGTTGGAGGACTGGGTGGCCTTAGAGTTGTAGTTGATCGCCTGCGGGGTGGAAGGGGGGTTGGGGGGGGGGGGGGGGGTAGTTAGCGAGGTGCGCCGCCCCGCAGCGCCCGGGAGGGGCGCGCGCGTGCGAGAGAGCCGCGCGGGGGGGGGGGAGGGCGATGGGCGTCTGCCGGGGGGAGAGCAGTGTCTCCTCTGGCTGAGCAGGCCTGCTCGTCCATGCAGCCGGTGATGATGCACAGCTCGGCGTCGTTGCCGTGGTTGGCCCTCGAGTCGTAGTTTTCTGCCGCCGGGTCCTTGCACCCCGTAACGAGTTTGCAGTCGGTGGC
>NW_005194774.1:0-1154 GCF_000372725.1 Emiliania huxleyi CCMP1516
GGACTAGACCGTGTGTGGGGTCTGTGAGAGTGTCTCTGGTCACTCTCCTCAGAGGCTAGCCGCCAGCCGCTAGCCCTATCTCGCACTCACAGGCAATGACAATCCAATGTATGAGTGTATGCAAGCAGAGGCGCGTGTGCTGATTCTAGATCGCACGCCGTGGCATATGACTTGGGAGGCGTGCGACCGCAGCGCGCCCGCCGTCAGCTCGACGGGGCGCGCATGTCAGCTTGAGGTTTGCCGGTAGAGCGATCCCGGTCTTGTCGAGCGCGAGCCCCGCGCCACGGTTGCCAGCCGTGCCTTCGCGAGAGTCGCCCTCGAGCCGCGTCCCGTCGGCACTACCCTCGAGTGCGTGTCGCTTTGGTTGGCGACACCCACTCGTCGAGGGCAGTCCGGCCGACGGGAGCCTGTCGCGCGCCGGCGACGAATGCGGCGCGTATGTGTGCCTTCGAAGCGACGATGGCACGACCACCGCCCTGCTTCCTGACCGGGCAAGGAGGGGCCTACTCCCGTTCCGCGAGGAACAGGAGGTCTCCCCCCCTCCCCCGGCCTGAGCAGCGACGGGTGGACGGCAGCCCCTTCGAGGCTAGCAGGCGAGAGTCTACGCGGGGCTCACGAGCCGAGTCTCAGCCACACGCACCCCGCGCCTGTACTCCACCAAGTCAAGGTGAAAAGATCTTATCAGCCAGGCGGGCAGGGCAGGCGGGCAGGCGGGCGGGGTCAGGGAAGAGGGCCCTCGGGTTACGCCTCGCCCGGCCCCCTCCGAGGGGGGAAGGGGAAAGAGCGGGTCCTCGGGGTACGCCTCCTCCGGCCCCCTCCGAGGGGGGAAGGGAATTGCAGTTTTCTGTCCATCTACAGCGTGGGTGGTGGTACGCTGCTTCGAGACAGCTCCGCCTCGCCGCCCTCCCTTGTTCTTCTCCTGGAATACTTACGAATACCCGACGCGGAATACAATACGTAATTAATTAATGAATTAACTAATTAGGTTAGGACGTGGAGTACTGTACTCGATGTCAACTCATAACTCATATCCCTCCAGGTTACCCCAGTCCCCAGATGAACAACTAAATCGAGCCGCGCAGTCGCGCCACCACCTCGCGCCGCCCGCGCCTTTCACAAGGGTGGGGGGGTATGGTCCTGACCGCCCGAGGCCG
>NW_005194773.1:0-1154 GCF_000372725.1 Emiliania huxleyi CCMP1516
CGCGCGCTGCGCGGCGGCCTCGCGCCGCCGCGCCTTGCCCTGCGCGTCGCTGTACGCGAGGAAGCCGAGGAAGCCGAAGAGGACAGTGAGCACGCCCAGGTACGCGACGGCGACCGGGCTCTGGAAGAGGTCGCTCACCGGGTTGCCGACATCGGAGAGCAGCGCGAGCGGCGCCTCATAGGCGGCGAGGGCGCACGGCGCCGTCGAGCGGGCAACGGCCGGGCAGCGCGAAGCGCGGAGCAGCGGCCGGGCAGCGAGGAAGGTCATCGGGCTGTGGGGCACGAAGAAGAGGAGGAGGGGAAGAGGGCGAGTACGGCGTGCTGTGAACAAACAGGGAAGAAGACGCGCCTTTGAACCGGCGCGGTACGCCGCTCTGGCGCCGCTGCTGCGGCCGGCCCGCGGCGAGATGGGCGTGGCGCACAAGGAGGTGCTGCGGCAGTCCAACCCGTGCTACGGCTCGCTCGCTCCGTCGCTCGACCGGCCGTCGGCGCACGAGTACACCTACGACCCGCTCGCGCGGTACCCCAGCTAATGTATCAAGACACCGGTGGGGGGGGCTCTGTACTCGTTTATTCACGGCGCGACACCAGGTTCGCTTGGGCGTGCTGTGAACAAACAGCGAAGAGACGCCTGGCTTTGAAGCGATGAATTTTCATGCCACCGCTCTTCGTTTATTCACATATAACGCACAACTCCGTTTATTCACATTTGTTTATTCACGGGGGGCAGCAACCCCAGGTTCCTAGGGGCGTGCTGTGAAGGAGGTATTTTCTTCTGAGCTTAGCCTTCGATGTTATGAAACAACGCAAGGCGGACATGGCATATCGCTCTCGGGCCCACAGACATCCCGCACACTCGCCGCACACCCGCCGCCCCCGCGCGCGCCCCACCCCGGCCGGGAGAGAGGGGAGTGACAGTTTGGGACGGCAACAGAACGAGTATGTTGAGTCCTGGCTCAACAACGCAGAGAGAAATGAAAGCCGTCCGGCTCACAAGTCCGGCTCACGCGCCCCGACTGACCGATCTACCGCACTGATCACTTCCGCCCCCTCGCTCCCAACCCATCCACCTCGCCTCGGGCCGCGCCGCGCGATCTCGGGCGATCTCGCGCCATCTCGGGGCCGCGCCGCGCGATCTCGCACAATCTCGCGCTA
>NW_005194772.1:0-1154 GCF_000372725.1 Emiliania huxleyi CCMP1516
CAGTAGGTCTTGAGCTGTAGCACAAACCACATGCCGAGCAGGAGGTAGAGCGAGTACAGGTCTGCCTCGTGGCCGAGTAGTTCGACGTCGTGGACAATAGGAATTGGGCCCGATCGCATCCCAAAGAGAGAAGTCACAATGGTCACAACCATCAAATACAGGCACTGCTCGCCAATGTAACGGTCAAGAAGCGTCAAGTAGCTCACCGCGGGAACCATCGCGGTAATCGCCAACTTGTAGGCAGCCGCCGTTAGGAGCAACGCGAGCTGTGTCGCGATGCGGTCGCTCGGTTCGGCCATGGTGAAGGCGGTGGCGATCGAGAGGAAGGAGATCATCCCCATCGGAGCGACGACGTTGTACAAGAAATAGCCGCATTGCCGCCTTACGGTGCACGTGATCGCGATCGCCGGGTACCTGTTTGCTTCAGCCCTCCTGCTCGGCTCCAGCCAGTAGACAAGTCTTGTCACTAACAGAGTAGAAGGATCTGACCTCGGGGCCGATGTGACCAAGCGCTGGTAGCGTGGTTTTACCTCACACCCATGGTCTCACAGTGTGCCGGCAGTCGCCGAGCAGTGTCGCTCACACAAGCCGCAGCACAAGTGACTGAGGGCCAGTGAGGGCGAGCCCATCGCTGTCACAGCTGTGGTAGCCGCACAGTAGGCTGTGTCAACTGTGCAGAGCGTGTGAGCAGCCGAGGAGCTGCTCTCCAGGCTTCTGACGCAAAGAGCTGCATGCCATCGAAGGCGCTGTCGAGGTTCGCCGAGCGCGGCGCAGGTTGGAGGACACCGTCACCGACGAGCGCGTTGGACTTTTCACTCCGGACAAAAACGCGGCACAGCGGACGGTGCGGGGCGTGCCGCAAACTTAGCGGCGAGGCGCGGGACCGTCTGTGGCGAAGTGGGTCGCGTCCTCCGATTTCCTCAACTCACGGTCCGCTCCCTCTACAGCACACAGGCTAGTTCCATTTCACTCTGACACGCTAATCTTGAAAACGTCCAACGGAGCTCCGTGTTGCTCCCAGCGCCCTCCCCCGCGCTTCCTGCGGCCATGGCCGATGATACTAGTATGAGAGGTCATCTGGCTACCGCGAGCGCGACTCAACTCGCCGACGTCGTCCGATGATTGTGCCTCAAAGTCAGCCTCCGGAGGCTATC
>NW_005194771.1:0-1154 GCF_000372725.1 Emiliania huxleyi CCMP1516
TTCTTGCGATACTTCCTGTGGAGGAGGTAGAGGCAGCAGAGGAGGAGGAGCGCCACGACGGCAAGGATGAGCCACAGCCACCAAGGCAGGCCCTTATTTGACGACAGGGTGAGAGAGATGGCCTCTTTTTTGTTGTAGCCACATCCCCCGTCGGCAGGCGTGTCCGAACCCCCCGGCGAGGCGGGCGGGAGCGGCGAGCACGCGGGGGGCGAAGCGGGAGGCGGCGAGGGCGGCGGACGTGAAGGTGGCGGCGGGGAGGGCGGCGGCGGGGACGGCGGCGGCGGCGACGGTGGCGGCGGCGAAGGTGGAGGCGGGCTGGGTGGGGGCGGCGAAGGAGGCGGCGGCGAAGGAGGCGGCGGCGAAGGCGGAGGCGGTGACGGTGGCAGAGGCGACGGCGGCGGTGGCGAGGGCGGTGGCGGGCTCGGCGGAGGAGGCGAAGGGGGTGGCGGCGAGGGGGGTGGCGGGCTCGGAGGCGGCGGCAACGGCGGTGGAGGTGAAGGCGGTGGTGGCGATGGGGGCGGCGGAGAGGGCGGTGGTGGGGACGGTGGTGGCGGGGATGGTAACGGAGGAGAGGGCGGTGGCGGCGAGGGGGGCGGCGGGCTAGGAGGCGGCGGGCTCGGCGGCGGCGGCGAGGGCGGCGGCGGTGAAGGCGGCGGTGGGCTTGGAGGCGGCGGCGAGGGCGGCGGCGGTGACGGCGGGGGTGGGCTGGGCGGAGGCGGCGACGGTGGCGGCGGGCTCGGCGGAGGCGGGGACGGAGGTGGCGGCTTCGGAGGTGGGGGCGATGGCGGCGGTGGGGACGGAGGTGGCGGTGAAGGCGGAGGCGGGCTCGGCGGCGGTGGCGAGGGCGGCGGCGGCGAGGGCGGCGGCGGCGAGGGCGGCGGCGGGGAAGGGGGTGGCGGCGAAGGAGGTGGGGGCGACGGCGGTGGGGGCGATGGCGGCGGTGGGGACGGAGGTGGCGGTGAAGGCGGAGGCGGGCTCGGCGGCGGCGGGGACGGAGGCGGTGGGGATGGCGGCGGCGGCGAGGGCGGCGGCGGGCTCGGCGGAGGCGGTGACGGAGGAGAAAGCGAGGGCGGCGGCGGCGAGGGCGGCGGCGGGCTCCCCAGCGCGGCGAAGGCGGCGGCGGCGAAGGCGGAGGTGGCGATGGCGGCGGGGGT
>NW_005194770.1:0-1153 GCF_000372725.1 Emiliania huxleyi CCMP1516
GCGGCGCTACGAGTTGTCCCTCCTCCTCCAGCGCCTCGTCTGGCAGCTCCTCCTCCTCTAGCTTCTCGTCGTTGCCTGCCCGAGGGGCGAGAGGGGCGGGGGAGAGGGGCGGTGTGAGGGGGTGACGGCGAGCACGGCGACCACCTCCACGTCGGCCTCGAACCCCTCCCGAAAGTGGAACAAGAGGCCCGAGGGGCCCGGTTCGCCCGCCGGGATGCTGGCCGCGCCTGTGCGGAGAGCAGAGGGCGCAGCGATGCGGTGTGTGGTGCACGGGGGGTGTGGTGCAGCATGGGCGTGTTAGGCCGGCGTTCTCGGGGCGCATTCGAGGCGCATGCAGCATGGGTTGCGGGGCGTTCTTCGAGGCGAGAGCGCCCCGAGGGGAGGGGCGGGCTGCACTCCCACCTGCAGGGTGCCCTCGCGCGAACTGGCGCGCCGTCCGCAGGTCAATCAGCAGCGCCGCGCCAGACGCCGCGAGGCTGTGCGCTGCGGCGGCGTCAACCTCGGCCGCCGTCCCGTCGCTCAGCACGCCGGCATCGGCCTCGTCGAGCCACGCGGAGGCCAAATCCGCGTCCGGCGCCTCGTCCGCCGCGCCGGCCGACGCAACTGCGACCGCGAGCCGCTCTCGCCCACGCCCGCGCCTCCGGAGCAGCGCGGGCGGGCCTCCAGCGAATAGCGACGCGCTGGGGCAGGTTCGTAGCACCAGGGCGGACCGTGGAGCGAACGGCTGCGCTGAATCAAGGCGGGAGATGAGCAACAGGACGAGGAGCCACCTGCTGCAGCCCTGAACGTAGCGGCGACACGCGGCGCGCATGCTCGATCAGGGTGAGGCAGAAATCTCGGGGGGCATTTTTCTTTTTTCACTCCCTTTCTCGCTTCTGCCTCGCAGGGCGGCGGTGTGCGGGGTGTATGTCTGTGGGGGCCCGAGAGCGATGTGTTTCTCTTCATGTGTCTTTCTTGCTTGTTTCATAACCATCGTGTAGAGAGCCCTAGACCTGGGGGGTGCGCATAGCGCGTTCGCAGGGGATACCCATCACTGAGCCGACAATGCTACGGGTAGCCCCAGGGTGGCGCCCACCCCCATGCCCTCTGGCACTTGCCTGCGCCCTCGCGCACTAGCCCACGCCCTGCCCCGCAAGATCTCACTCCATCCCGG
>NW_005194769.1:0-1857 GCF_000372725.1 Emiliania huxleyi CCMP1516
TCCTCGTCACCGAGAGGGTTGCTGTCTAGTGCCGTAGCGGCAGCATCGGCCAGCGACCGCGACATCAGCCAGCGCCTCGCCCACGCCAGGTATGTATGTAACTAGTGAGACGACTCGAGATTGGTTCGAGATTGGGGCAGAGCGAGTGGGAGACTTTTCGGCGGGCGAAATGCGGCGGTTTGGATGCGTCCCCTTTGGGACGACCTGTTGGTACGACCTGTGGGACGACCTGTGGCAGCGACCGATGCCGTCACCGGACGCGGCGGCGAGGCACACGGGCGCCGGCGTGGCGCGTCGGCAGGCCCACCACGAGCGGATGCGCGACGAGCGCGCTCGGGAAGCGGCCGCGGGCGACGCGGAGCTTCCGCCGGAGGACGACGCGGTCGAGATGGCGAGCGCCGCCCAGCTGCTGGACAGCGTGGCGGAGGTGGGCCCGAACTACACCCTGCTGCGCAGCAAGGAGACGAAGGCGAAGCGGCGGAAGCGACAGCGCGAGGATGCCAGGGCGGCGCTCGACGGCCACACTGTCCTGTCCACCGGATCGCGCCTCGAGATCTTCTGCGACAGTGAGCGGTGGTACCCTGCGACCGTCATGGCGCGGGAGGAGGACGGGGACGGACGGATCGCGCACCAGATCGAGTACGACGGCTACCCGGATCGGCGGTGGTGGCACATGCTGGACGACGAGCGGTGGCGAGCCGTCGCAGAGCAGGCCGGCACGGGCGCAGGAGGCGCCGCCGCAGACGGGGATGGGGATGCGGCGATGGACCGCGCTACAGTGATGCATATTACTAAAGAAGAAGATCTACCCTTGGAATGGCCGGATCCAGCCTTAAAAGTACGTACCTGGAAAATAATAGCAAGAATCCTTGTTTAGTAGAGCAGAATGGAAAGGCAGAATCTACCGGGGTTTTCCAGGATTGAGGGTGGAATCTCTTGGCCAGCAGCCTGGCGCCCTGCGTCGCAGCAACCGCTGTGAAGACCCAGGCCTCCCTGCCTCGAGGTTCTCGAGGTGGATATCCTTTGGCCGCGTTGGGTAGCGAGGATTGGTGTAACCCGAGCCACGGAGGCGTGTTTTCTGACGGCCGACCGTCAGTGCAAACGGACAAACTCTTTGGGTCTGATTTTGCATCCTGCATTCTGCATCCTGCGCATCCTGCACCATGCAGAAGAATCCATTTGGGGGCCGATTCTGCATCCTGCATCCTGCATTCTGCATGCTGCACATACAGAGTAATCATTTTGGGCTGGGTTCTGCATTCTGCATTATGCATCTGCATTCTGCGTTTTCAGAGAAATACAGAATGTAGAATCAGCCCGTCTATGCAGAGGCAAATCCATGCAGTCTGTGTGCTGCATGCAACAAGAGTGGGTGTCGCAGCGTCGAGCAACACTCGGTGTCAGAGCGTCGCGCCAAATCAGTAGTCTCATCGCCGAGTGATTGCTGGCCTGTGGCGTATGACCTCGCGCGGATATCACCAACAACGAGCATGCGAAGATAGGGAACCATATCTGATGGACTTGTACCGCCCGCTGTGGGCTCTCCGCTGTGCCACAGCTGCGAGAGCCGTATCTTCCCTGCTCCTTGAAGCAGAGGCGCCGCGAGGAAGGAGAGGCGTAGAAGAGAGGCTGGCGTGCCCCGCACCGCCCGGCTGGCAATAGGAGGGCCCGCCGGTGAGACCACTGATTTTGGTGCCGACCATAAATTCTCGCCACTGGAACGCATGCTACCATCTTACAGCTGCTGTCTGCACAGAGATGCCAGCACCCCCCACAGGCAGAGCTCTGCTGCTGGGGGGGGGGGGGGGGTCTTGCCCCCCCAGCAGCCGAGCGCTTGTGCTGGGGGGGGGGGGGGGG
>NW_005194769.1:1957-13189 GCF_000372725.1 Emiliania huxleyi CCMP1516
GCCATGCATCGCCAGTGCCGCATTCGTCGCTGTGCTTCTTTAGCAGGCGGTGGACTGTCGGCTGCGAGGACGGTCGCATTTGCGCGAGGCGAGGCGAGCATTCAGACGCGTTGCATGCGCCATGACTCGCGCCAGCGCGTGCGGGAGCTCCTGTGGCTGAGCGTTGAGTCCAAGCGAGTTGCGCTGGCCACGATCGCTACGCCGAGCCGAGCTGACGCGCCGGAGGCGCCGGCCAGTCGCAGCCGCGAGGCATGCCACAGCAGCAGAGGCACCTGCCACCCATTGGGCGGGCAGACAGAAGGCCAGGGCAGCACTGGCAAGTGCAACGCGCCTCATGTCGGAGAGCGACCGTGCCTCGTTCGCCGCTTATGATGTAGAGTTTGTTGTAGAGATTTCACGTTGTAGAGGGCCTCTACATCGCTCTACAACGCACGCAGTTCGTCACGCGGCGGATGTAGAGCTCTAGAGCTCTACAGCGCTCTACAGCGCGCTACACCTCTACAGCTCTACAGCGCTCTACACTCTACATCCTCTACATACACCCTCCCTCAGGCTTTGCGATCGTGGCGGGGTGCACAAGCTGCAGGCGGCCTTTGCGATGGCGGAGCTGGCGCGAAAGGCGAAGCTCGAGAAGATGCAGGCGGCGTGGTGCGCGCGCGAGGCCGACATCGACGCACGCCTCAAGGACGCAAACGACGTGCTCGCACGCACGCTGCCGGCGGACCGCGAGGCGGCGCAGATGTCGGTGGACGTGATCAAGGAGGAGCGGCGCAATTTCTATACGGCGCAAAGGAAGGAGAAGGTGCAGCTCGAGGTACGAGGAGGCGCGGCGGACCGCGAAGCGCAAGCACGACGCCGAGGTGGAGGAGCAGCGTGTCCACAACCGAGACATCAAGGGCAAGGTGCGCAAGAAGTTTAAGGCGGCACTCGCGGTGACGGCGGCTCGCGACTCCATTGCCGAGAGGGCTAAGGCAACAGCGAAGGCAGCAATTGCCTCGGTGCTTGCCGCGTATAAGGACAAGGCGGCTGTGTAAAAACGCGTATGTGTGTAATAGACAATATGTGTGCGGAGAGTGCGGGACCAACCAACCAACATCTGGAGGCCTGGAGTGCGCAGAGTGGGGGACCAACCAACCAACCCAGGGCCCGGAGAGTGCG
Organism: Emiliania huxleyi CCMP1516; assembly: GCF_000372725.1. Lineage (NCBI taxonomy): Eukaryota > Haptophyta > Isochrysidales > Noelaerhabdaceae > Emiliania > Emiliania huxleyi. The sequence goes on from NW_005194769.1 coordinate 3,116, forward strand.
TGAAGTGGGCTGGCAGCTTGGTCAAACCCTCGGGTGCAGATGCGACATGAGGGCTAAAATCCGGAATATAGACTGCCAAGAGGGTGCTCTAGGCCGCGAAGACACCGCACACGGTCTCCCTACTCATGCGCGGCTGGCAGGAGGGTGCCAAAAACGTGGTCTTGACTCTTGTGTCCGACTTGCACTTGGTGGTTGTGGGGTGATGTAGCGATGGGTGTGGGTCTCCAGTGACCTATACAGCTCCGCCGCGCCGTGCTCCGTCTCCTGACAGTCCGCCTCTCACACCCTCACTGTCTGCGATGTGCGCGCTTCTTGATCTTGTTTCTTATCCCTATCTATGAAATCCCCACACCTACTCGAGTCCTTGGGGACCCGCTGGGATGCCCAGGGACGACGGCAAGAAACCAAGAGGGTGAACCTGTGAAGAGCGCGGCCAGTGTGTGTGTGTGTGAGTGTGTGTGCGGTCACAGGGCCCGCTCGTCCATGAACCCAACCACGTATTGCGGCACGAAAAAGACAGTCGGGGCATGGTCGCCAATCGATGTGAAATGTATTTCTGCGCCTCAAATTCTACACGAGGAACTCCAAGTCCTGCGCTCTGTGCAAAGCCGGGCATTCCTGGCACTTCGCGAGCAGTTTGGCAGACAGCTCCGCCACCTGCGGGGCACACAAGGGGGAGCCAAATTGGCTAAGAGGGGCGTGCCTCGGGCCAGAGCATGATCTACTTCGAGGCACCAGCGCGTTGTTCGACGTGGCGAGGTTCTTCGTCTCGCCCGGGTCGGCCTCGAGGTCAAAGAGGTCGACACTCCCCTGCACCCGGCGAGCTGACTCAAATCCGGGCGAGACCCACCTTGTGAGGCGGTATCGACTCGTCCGGTAGCTGTAACCCCACGCCCTTTCGCCGCTGTAGTAGGGACAGGTGCCGTGGCAATGACGAAACGTTTCGAGCATTGTGATTGCGCCCTCACCTCCTGTAGCAGAAGCCGTGCTGGCTATCAGCGGCACCAGCGACCGCCCCTGCACTCGCGATGGGATCGGCAGGTCGCTCATCTCGCAGAGCGTCGGGAAGATGTCGAGCAGCTCGACCGGCGCGTCGACGCGTTTCACGGCGCTCCCGCTCCCGCCGGGCGGGACGAAGATGAGCGGCACGCGAAGCGAGTTTTCGAGCGGCGAGCGCTTGCCCCACATGCCGTGGTCGCCCTCGCCCCCTAGGTGGAAGCCGTGGTCCGACCAGAGCACTGTTGCCGTGTGGTTTGTGATCCCGAGGCTGTCGGCCTCGTCCACGATCCGGCCGATCAGATGGTCGACCCACGACACGCAGGCAAGGTAGCCATGCAGCATGTCTCTCTTCAGCCATGTTGGAATCAGCCCGGCTACCGGCACTGGAAAATAGCCCCTGGTCTCTTCGGAGCCATGCACCTCAAAGCCGGTCTCGTTCTCAATGCCCGGGGCGCTGTCCACAGAGGGCAGGCTCTCTCCCGCGTAAGGTGGCGATCGCTGTACTTCATGGGGGTCATCAAGTGACCGCGACTGACAAGCCAGAGGTCGATACTCTGGACGACCCATAGGATGCCACGAATGCCTGAAGGAGAGGGAGGCGAGGCCAGAGGCAGGCTCAGCTGCTCTCGGGTGATCTCGCTTTGGTGGCTGAAGGACCCGATGGTCCTGTCACATTCGCGTTCCGAGTCTCGTGGGGGTAGAAGATTTCGAGGTAGAATCGAGTCAGCACTTCCTTGTAGTACAGCGGACCGCCAGGCTCGCCGGCAGCATCCGCAGGGAGGCAGCATATGCTGAGCATATGAGGCACCAGTCTTCTGGGGAGCTCAACAGCTGCGGCCGCGATGGCGGAGTCGGCCGCGGTTCGAGCGAGCAGCTTTTGGCTGCGGGATCGAATCGCGGAAGGCTCATGCCCTCGCGGAGCGACACGGGTCGCGCGGCGCGCGCGTGTGCGAAATGCGCCAACAGACGACAGACGCCAGAGGCCTGAGCGCTGTACGACTGAACTTTTGTCGCCGCAATCGCCGCCGCCGCCATCTTGACGAACGAGCAGCGCGAGCGCGCTCGTCGGCGGCCAGCCGTCGCGGGCCGGGCCGAGCCCGGCCTCGACCGGCCGCGCCGCCGCAGCAGGCCCGGAGGCCCACATGGCGGCCGACCAGCTGATAAGGACCTCATTTCTTGTTATCGTGAATAAACAACGTGTGAAGAATTCCGCACATTTACAAAAAAGAATGTTAAAATAAAGGAACTGGCACGACAGGGGCAAAAAGAATTGTAAACAAAACTCCCTCGCACGACACTTTCACGGGATTCACAGGTACACCGGGCCAAAAGAAAGCCGACCGCGTCTCGAGGCTCGCGCCAACAAGCGTTGCAGGCAGTGCAACGCTCTCGGCACTCCTCCGCGCTACCCCGCCCTAGTCTGCGCCATTTTGTGCGGCTGGCCCTCTGTTTCGCCGAACACCACCTCGGCCGACACCACCTCGGCCGACACCACCTCGCCGACCTGCTCGGCACGGAGAGACGGCTGATCCCTCTGCTTCGCCCGCTCGCACTCGCAGAGAAGCCTGCATCTCAGCCATGATGGGCCCTTCGCTTGGACCGGTGAACCTCTTCGGAGAGGGCTCGCAGGAGGCCAAGGGCGAGCAAGCCCGCATGGTGCGCACAGTCGCCTCTACTCCTCCCACTCTCACGCCACTCGCCCGCCGCCTGCCGCCTTGCCGCCCGCCAAGGCTCTCACGTCGAGGTGGCTCGCGTGGGCGGGCCGGCCTGGCCTCACGTCCTCTCCCGACGACCCGCGCTCCTCCCGCCCGTCCCGGCGACCCCCGCCGTCTGCCCACCCCTCTCTGCCTTCTCCCGCCGCCTGCACATCTCCTGCCTACGTCTCCTGCCTCCTGCCCCCGCCGCCACGCCTCTGTTCTCGCCTCGCTGCGCACGCGTGTGGGCCATCTCTGCCCTCGCCTCGCCTCGCACGCCTCCTGCGCACGCCTCGTCTCGCCGTCCTCCAAATCTCCCCCCATATATCCCCCTCGCAGTCCTCCATCGTCGGGGCGCTCGCCATCGCCGACCTTGTCAAGACGTCGCTCGGTCCGAAAGGGATGGACAAGATCCTGCAGTCGCACTCGCGCGGCGGGTCGGTCTCGGTCACAAACGACGGCGCGACGATCCTCAAGTCGGTGCTCATCGACAACCCCGCCGCAAAGGTGCTCATCGACATCTCAAAGGTGCAGGATGTCCAGGACACGCCCATGACATGTCCGGGACATGTCTCTAGGTGCTCATCGACATCTCAAAGGTGCAGGACGACGAGGTCGGCGACGGGACCACCTCAGTCTGCGTGCTGGCGGGGGAGCTGCTCCGCCAGGCGGCCGACTCTATCAAGAAGACAGACCACCTGGAGGAAGCCCCCCCCCCCCCCCCTTCCCCCCTCCCCCCTCCCCCCGCCCCCGCCCCCCGCCCGCCTCCTCGCGGGGCGCCACGACATCTCCACGACATCTCCACGACATCTCCACGACATCTCCACGACATCTCCACGACATCTCCACGACATCTCCACGACACGTGTCCCTCGACACGTCCCTCGACAGGTCGTCATCGGAGGCTACCGGCTCGCGAGGGACGCTGCCCTCAAGGCGCTGCGCGCCGCGGCGATCGACCACTCGGACGACGAGGCGGGAGATATGGGGAGATACGGGGAGATACGGGGAGATATGGGGAGATACGATCGACCACTCGGACGACGAGGCGTGCCGCGCGGGATCCTTGCGGCAAGGGGAGGGGAGGGGAGGGGGGGAGGGGGGGGGGGGGAAGGGGGGAGGGGCGGTGTCTCGTCACTCTCCGTCTCTGCGTGTGCTGCAGGCTGCCTTCCGGCAAGACCTCCTCAACATCGCGATGACAACTCTCTCGTCCAAGGTGCTCTCTCAGGACAAGGAGCACTTCGCCGCCATCGCCGTCGACGCGGTGATGAAGCTGCGAGGCTCGACCAACCTCGACCAGATCCAAATCATCAAGCGGATAGGAGGCACGCTCCGCCACGACCCGCCCCTCGGCCCGCACCTTCTCGGCCATGTCTCTCGGCCATGCTCTTGGCCATGCTCTTGGCCGCACCTCGGCCGCACCTCGGCCGCACCTCGGCCGCACCTCGGCCGCACCTCGGCCGCACCTCGGCCGCACCTCGGCTAGACCTCGGCCGCACCTCGGCCATGTCTCGGCTGCAGGCACGCTCAAGGACTCCCGTCCCTCGACCCCGACGGCTTCCCATCTCCCCCTCCCTCCCCCTCCCTCCCCCTCTCCCAGGCACGCTCAAGGACTCGTACCTCGACCCCGACGGCTTCCTGCTCGAGAAGAAGATCGTTAATTAACTATTAATTAACAATTAATAGTTAGTTAGTAGTTAATTAATAGGCTTCCTGCTCGACAAGAAGATCAATTAATATTTAATTAGTAGTTAATTATAGTAATTAATTATAGGCTTCCTGCTCGACAAGAAGATCGGCGTCGGCTGCCCCAAGCGGATGCGCGACTGCAAGGTGATGATTGCCAACTCGCCGATGGACACGGACAAAGTCAAGATCTACGGCTCCAAGGTCAAGGTGGACTCCGTCTCCAAGGTCGCGGAGATCGAGGCGGCCGAGAAGAAGAAGATGCTCGACAAGGTGTGGACAGGGTCCTCGCCCCCTCTCTCCCCACTCTCTCCCCACCTCTCCCCACTCTCTCGCCCAGGTGGACAAGATACTCGCCCACGGGTGCAACGTCTTCATCAACCGGTGCAGCTGTAGCACAGAGAGGGCGGGGGGGTGTAGCCGAGAGGCGACACGTCTCTTCACCGGCGGCTACAGCCCGCTCCTCGCTTCTGGCGGCGCCTTCTGCCTTCAGAGTGGCCACTCGCTCCTTCCCCCGACGAGAGCAGGCAGCTCATCTACAACCTCCATATCTCCCCATATCTCCCCCCACAGGCAGCTCATCTACAACCTGCCCGAGCAGCGCTTCGCCGACGCGGGAGTCATGTCGATCGAGCACTCGGACTTTGACGGCACCGCGAGGACCTTTCCTAGACCTTTCCTGGAACCTTCCTGTAGGTCGATCGAGCACTCGGACTTTGACGGCACCGAGCGGCTCGCGCTCGTGCTCGACGGCGACATCGTCTCGACCTTCGACACGCCCGAGCGCGTCAAGCTCGGCTCGTGCGCCCAGAAGCGGAAGACGGGTTCCTGTCTCCCAACCAGCGCTCGAGAGGACACGCACTCAGCCGTATTCGGCCGTACTCCGCTGTACTCACTGTCTCCCTCTCCGTTGTACTCACGCGGTGCTCTGAACACACTGCACAATATTGTCTTCCCGCCCTGATGTCGGCGTATTCAGCGCGTAGGTTCGTGCGAGCTCATCGAGGAAGTGATGATTGGGGAGGACAAGCTGGTCCGCTTCTCTGGCTGCCCAAACTCACAGGCTTCGTCGATCGTGCTGCGCGGCGCCAACACGCACGTGGTGGACGAGGCGCACTGTTAATTAACTATAATTAACTACTAATTAAATATTAATTGATCTGGTGGTGGACGAGGCGCACCGCTCGCTGCACGACGCGCTCTGCGTCCTCTCGCAGACGGTCAAGAACACGGCCGTGCTGCCGCTGTGAAGAGACGCTGCTCACACCTGCAGGGTGTGAACAGGTCAAGAATACGGCCGTGCTGCCGCTGTGAAGAGACGCTGCTCACACCTGCAGGGTGTGAACAGGTCAGGAACACGGCCGTGCTGCCGCTGTGAAGAGACGCTGCTCACACCTGCAGGGTGTGAACAGGTCAAGAATACGGCCGTGCTGCCGCTGTGAAGAGACGCTGCTCACACCTGCAGGGTGTGAACAGGTCAGGAACACGGCCGTGCTGCCGCTGTGAAGAGACGCTGCTCACACCTGCAGGGTGTGAACAGGTCAAGAATACGGCCGTGCTGCCGCTGTGAAGAGACGCTGCTCACACCTGCAGGGTGTGAACAGGTCAAGAATACGGCCGTGCTGCCGCTGTGAAGAGACGCTGCTCACACCTGCAGGGTGTGAACAGGTCAAGAATACGGCCGTGCTGCCGGGCGGAGGCGCGCCAGAGATGCTGATGGCGCAGGCGGTGGAGGAGGAGTCGAAGCGGGTCGCCTCGAAGCACGTCGTTGCGATGGAGGCGTACGCAAAGGCGCTGCGCACGATGCCGATGCACATCGCGGACAACGCGGGCTACGACTCGACTGAGCTGTGCGCCGGCCTCAAGGCGAGCCACCGAGAAGGGGGGGGGGGGGGGTGCAGCGCACCTTCCGGCGTCTCTTCACGGCTGGACCTGTGTGAGGAGCAGGCGAAGCACCACGAGGGGCGCCACACGTGGGGCCTCGAGATGGACCGCGGCGGGCTGGGCGACATGGTTGCCCTCGGCATCTGCGAGTCGCTGCAGGCCTGGGCGGGGGCACAGCTCATCTCGGCTCAATCTCGGCTCAATCGCGGCTCAATCTCGGCACGTCTCCCGCCGCAGGTCAAGGAGCAGGTGCTCCTCTCCTCCTCCGAGGCGGCCGAGATGATCCTGCGCGTCGACGATATCGTGCAGTGCGCGCCGCGCCAACGGCAGCAGTGAGGCCGCACAGCGATCCGCCGGTGCAGGGCGGGGCGTGCAGCTGTCGTTCGGGCGCAGCGGCTCGCTGTGTCGCTCCCGAGTGATCGCCGCGTGCCGCCCCCTAATACAGTAGAGCACCCCCTTTCGCGCCCCCGATCTCACACTCTTTGGATTTGGTTCGCGTGGTTGCTGCTTGAAGTTGTGTTCCGCGCATTGTCCCCGTCTGTACGATCAATGATGTCTTACATAAACCGCCAAGGCAGCGAGCAGTGTCAGCAGGGCCACACGAGACACGTGCACGGACAGCAGCAGACGGGCGAGACGCCGCGCGGGAGGCTCTCAGTGACAGTGTGTGACTAGACTCTAGAGATCTAACCTCCCGAGTGTTGCACCCCACTCACAGTTATATTGTTATGGTGTTATATGGCTCTCGGGGCATAGCAGCCCATAACATGTGTACATGTTATGGGTGTTATGGGTGTCCTATGGGTGTTATGCTTATGGGGCCGGCCACATAACACCCATAACATGTTATGGGCTGCTATGAGAGAGCCGTCCCGGATCTCCACGCTCCACGGTGTTATGGTCCGAGAGGCCACACCGAACTGCTCGCCGCTGGAATTTTCGCCTTGCGCGCTGCCGCGCGCGAGGTTTCGGCATCGATCGCCAACTGTTTTCTCTTTTGCCCTCTCGGATCTCAGAGCACAGCGAGTTGTACGTCGGGGCGGGAGTGAACCAGCCGCGAGAACGCCTAGCCTAGGCGTGGAGGCCCGCGGCTCCTCGGAAGCTCCGACCTTCGCCCGCACGCCTTCCTGCCGCGAGGACCCTGCCTGCTGGCTCCTCCGCTTGTGGGCCTGCAGCCCTCTGCGCTCTGGTTTCTGTTCCTTGTGGCTGAGACTTGGGAGGTATCGAGTGGAATTTCACACACCAGGACACCACCCGAAACCCACTAGGCATTTTCTCCAGACCCCAACTAAGGCCCCTCGTTCGCGCCCGCGCCCTTCACATCTTCACACATACCGGTGTTTTACCGCGCCCCAAAATTTTCAAGACAAGACGCTCTCATCTCGTTGTCGCTCAACAATGGCAGAGGCGTGGGCTGACAGCGCTGCCTTCGCGCGTGAGTACGAGGGACGACTCCGATGAATACAGGTGAGTCCGTCTCCTCTCGAGCGCTAGTTGGACGTAGCGAGCGTCTAGCCTCCTCCGCCTCGGCCTCGGCCGGCGACGCCTCCTCTCCCCGCCGCCGCCTCCGCCCGGCCCCGCCGCCGCCGTCGCCCTTCCCTCCTCCGGTCGCTCTCCTCCCCGCCGCTGCCGCTGCCGTCGCGCGCCTCCCACTCGACGTCGAGCGCCGCGCGCCGCTTGCTGCCCGGCGCGAGGATCAGCGACGCGTCCAGCTTGTCGCTCCTCTCGAGCTCGCTCTGCGCCGCCGCAGCCTCCTCCTGGGCCAGCCAAGAAACGCGGCAACTTATCCCCCGGTGCACAGATCGTAACCGCGAGATGGCATGAAGGTCGCTGCGAGAACTGGCGAGAGACTGAGACGAGAGATAGGGAGGGAGAGGCAACAGACAGACAGACGGCCAACCGGCCAAGCGAGAGCAAACAAACAAACATGAATGAATGAGTGAATGAATGAATGAAGAAAGAGAGAGAGAGAGAGAGAGAGACAGACAGACAGACGGCTAGCACAATCACCCACCAATCCTCACTGAAAGGATTGTTTGATTGACACTGCCGTCCGAATGTGAGGTGTTGGTTGGGTGAGGAGCAGGAGGGGCGTGGGATGGGGATGGGTGGCGCGTGCTGCGTGCGCGCGTCGCGGGCAGAGCGCGCCGCGCGTGCGCGCGCGCAGGCGTGTCGACAGAGCGTGGGGGCCGCAGGGTAGGGCTGGGCAGGCTACCTTTGAGTGCGACTGCTGCGTTTCAAGTGGCCTGCATCGTTCCGATAATCAAATCAGTAAAAGCGGCAAGAAACGCGGCAATTACCCCCCCCCCCCTCCTCCTCCCCCCCCCTCTGTAGTGACCGCACAGTAATTACCGCACAGCGCTTTGCCGCTGTGCACCCTACTTTGACGCTGCGCATAGGATGGGGCCGTCGTCACAGGATGGATGCGAAATACAAACACAACACGCATGAGTGTGTTAGTTAGATTTGTTTGGTGTTGCTAGAAAAAAAAACCAAACCAAATTGCTACGTGCTCGGTGGGGAGCTAGGTGGGGAGAGGGCCGTCTCATAGGATACAGCGTGGCCCCATATCTTCACTATTAGACGCAGCACGCCCCCTCTTGCGCAAAGAGGGGTTGCGCAGTTAATACATGATGCGGCGCCCAGCAAGCATGCTCTATCATGCGTCGCCCCGCAGTGGCCGAGCCGACCGCCGCTCGAACTGGCGCCGAGTGGCTCCCAGATCGAGCACGGCAGGCTCAGCCCCGTGCCCGGTGGGATCCCCGGTGGCAAAATTCTCAAAGAAAGAAAACAGAGAACGCAGGGGAGGGATGGGAGGACGGTATGCCGCCACCACACACGGATTTTACAAAAATTATTTATTCTCCAATTCTTTTTCAACGACACAGCTCACAGGCGAGCGGGCGCCGTGCTGCTGCTACCCTCTGCGCCTTCTCGGCCGCCGTACCACACATCCCTCGCCATCCCCGCCCACACACTCACCCCACCTCTCTTCTCGCGGCACAGTCGCGAGACGAGCCATCATCAAGGTAGGCGAAATGCCGCCCATGTACACTGCTGTCGCCGGTTTCATTGCGCCCATCACGCTGCTTTACACCTACATTATCCGAGCTTCCTGTCCACCTGTGTGTAGGCGCTGTCGCCGCACTCTTCGTGGCGGTTGGGATCCTGCGCCGCGGGGGGAGCCACTGAACATGACCGAGGGTAGCAGGAGACCGGGTCTTCCCACACCAGCGCCCACACACGGCACACACGGGCGAAGAGCTCACAACATGCGCTATATTACCGTATTTTTACGTCGTGTCGTCGACACAATATAAAGATACCAAACCAGCTGCACACAGTCCCGGATCCTCTCCACACACGCCCGCTGCTACCTCGGGTTTATGCCGGGAAGGCGAAACCGGCCGTTGTCGTCGACGCCGATGGTGTCGCGCAGATCGACCTTGACCAGCTCCGCGCCTACGTGCGCACCCGAGGCCCACTGAGCCCGCCACCTGGCGCGGCCCGTCGCTAACCCGCGCGCACGGCTCGCCAAGCCAAGTGTGCGCCCAACGGTGGTCCGCAAAGGAGCGCTCCAACACGCTCACAACACCCGCCTACACTCAGGGTAGCGGATCCGGCCCTCAAGCAGGCCCCGCGCTGCGCCGTTCTGGACACTGCCGTCACGTGTACGTACTTAGATATAGATGACCCCGCTGCCGACAAATTTTTGATCCCTGGGGCCCGAGAAACGAATGCTGCCTGTAGCGTAGAGTTGTCCCCCGCGCCTATCAAAATGTTCGCGATACGCTCCCATAAAGCGTACAGT
>NW_005194768.1:0-1153 GCF_000372725.1 Emiliania huxleyi CCMP1516
CTCCCCACACCTCCCCATATCTCCCCACATCTCCCGCGGCGTGGGGTGAGATGTCCCGAGAGTGTCCGAGCATACTCGAGATCCCACACCACGCCGTGGGAGATGTGGGGAGATATGGGGAGGTGTGGGGAGATATGGGGAGATGTGGGGAGATGTGGGGAGATATGGGGAGATGTGGGGAGATGTGGGGAGATCGCACGCCACGCCGTGGGAGATGTGGGGAGATATGGGGAGATGTGGGGAGATGTGGGGAGATGTGGGGAGATCGCACACCACGCCGGGAAGCAGCCGAGGACGAGGTTCCAGTTGTTTGCGCGCCCGCCCAGCCGGCCGCAGTACGGCTCCGACAGGTTCACCTGCATGCGGCGCCGCGGCTGGGCGAGAGGAGTGAAGCCCCGGCCTGGGCGTTGGCGCGGGCTTTTGCGGACGGGGGCGGGGGCATGCGGACGGGGGCGCGGGCTTGCGGATGTGGGCGGGGGGCGGGCCAATGTGCCGGTGGCGGGGGGTCAGAGAGGGGCGGCTGTACATCGCTTCCGACACCTGCGCCATCGTCCGCGCGTGGTACTGGTACCCCCCGGCCGCGCCCCTAAAAAAGAAAACATGCTGAAAAAGAAATACGGGCGGCGTGCTGATACCCGCCGGCCGCACTCCTATAAAAAGAAAACATCCTCAAAAAGAAATACGGGCGGCGTGCTGATACCCGCCGGCCGCACTCCTATAAAAAGAAAACATCCTCAAAAAGAAATACGGGCGGCGTGCTGATACCCTCCGGCCGTGCTCCTGTCATCAGAAAGAAAACATGCTTGTAAGAAAGACAGGCGGGCGTGGCGTGCTGGTACCCGCCGGCCGCGCTCCTCCGGCCGTTGCACGCGTCGAGCGTGGCGAGCTCCGTGTTGGGGAGCGGGCCATAGATGGGGTAGCCTAATTCTCCATCAAAGAGGTTCTCCATCAGAGAGGTTCTCCATCAAAGAGGTTCTCCATCAAAGAGGTTCGTGCGTGGGTCAATGGAGGGCCATGGGTGGGAGCAGCCCCTGGGTGCGTGGGGAGGTCTCATCACGCGAGATCTGATCTCTCATCACGCGAGATCTGATCTCATCACTCGAGATCTGAGGCGGCGGAGGTGCGGCGTGTGTGGCCAGGAGCGCGCGAGTGC
>NW_005194767.1:0-1153 GCF_000372725.1 Emiliania huxleyi CCMP1516
CGATGCTCGTGGCCGGTGACGCAGCAGTGGTGAGCCGGCCGCTCTCGCCTCGCCTCGCCTCTCCTCGCCTACTCTCCTCGCCCGTCCTCGCCCGCGATTTGTGCCGTTTCCTCGCCTCGCCTCGCCTCGCCTCTCCTCTCCTCTCCGGCCACCGACTCGCCATCTCGAGCTCACCGTCTCGCCATCTCGAGCTCACCGTCTCGCCTCCCTCCCTCTGCCAGCTGGTTCTTCTACTTCTCCAACGTGCAGGCGATCGCGACCCTCTGGATGACCGTCCTCTGCATCTTCCTCTGGGGCCTGCTCGAGGGGCTCATCGTCAAGGACTTCATCGCAAAGGTGCCCGACAAGATCACCTTCTGGGTCGACTACGCCACGCACCCGACGCCGCTCTCGACGCGCATCTGCATGTTCCTCATCTTCACGGCGCCGCCCCCGCCCCCGCCCCCGGCCCCACCCTCGCCCCCGCCCCCGCCCCCGCCCCTGACCAGGCCACCTGTCGCCAGGTCTTCCCCTTTTACGTCGTCGCGTTCGTCTCCAACGGCAACAAGCTGACGGAGAACTACTACGCGGGCCTGTACCAGCTGCGCGTGATGCTGCGCTCGCTGGCGAGCCGCCCCGAGGCTGGCACGTACGCCTACTGCACTCTCGCCTACTGGACGATCCTCACCGAGATCTGGACCGTAAAGCAGCGCCCAGCAAGCCAGGGACAGATGACACAGGCGACTTGAGCGCGTATCACCCAAAACTATTCACTTTTGAGCGCCATATGCGCAGGTGCGTATGTCAACATACGCGCCTCCACGTGTGAGCGCTCATATTGACTAATATTCGCGTCTGCATGTGTGGGAGCGTATGCTGACCGCCACGCACCCACGCCGACACCGCGAGTACTAGCTAAGATAGGCGCCACAAGCGTGGGCGCTCATCTCAAGATACGCAGCTACACGTGTAGGCGCGAGCCTTACTCAAGATAAGCGCCCAGACACGAAGACGGACGGTATCTGGGCTACCTGGACGCAGACGCGCATCCTCATGCGTGGGCGCTCATCTTAGTTAATACTCGCGTCCACACATGCAGGTGCGTATATGGGCTCGGTGCACATGAGCACTTACACGTCAGGGCGCGAGCCTTAGCTAAGATACGCGCCTACAC